>NW_027519747.1:0-2500 GCF_043159265.1 Tasmannia lanceolata | reverse complement strand
AAACGCTTCGCAGAATGATCTAGTAAGCAATTGATACAATTCGATTACTCAACTCAATTAGTAGTATCCCTAGAGTCCACTTCTTCCCCATACTACGAGTGAAAGGGAGAATGTAAAGACTACCATTAAAGCAGCCCAAGCGAGATTTACTATATCCATGTGAATTATGTCCCCTATCTCTATGAACATGAAGGAATTATTCCATTATTGATCACTAATAATAGTGAAATCAATGGTGCAGAGTCAAAATTGGATTCTGATCTAACGCTATTGATGAACCAATCCAATTCCAATGAATACGCTTGTAACAAGTTCCTATATGATTTCTGGTAGAATTGGGAAGCATTAAGCACAAGCAAGATACACAGTTACCCCCTTGAAAGTCTCAAAAGACAGAAAAATATACCATCAAGATCGATAACTATCTATCACATACCTCTATCTCCCGTCTAAGCCTTACTGTCTCTCTTTCTGTGAAAGAATCGGGAGACACCCCATTACATACATTCTTGGCGGGGTTACCAAAAAGTTCAACTTTTCTTTTTTAAAATATTAAGATCTATAAGAGAAAAGCCAATCACCCACCCAATCCAATATTGATTGAATGCCTGAGCACTCAGAGACTCTCGTGAGTCTGGATACAAAGTATCTTCAGTCCTTTCCCCAACCCCTACTTTGATTCTCCATGAGCCTGCCCAATCTAATTCAAGATTCAGTCAGTAGACACTAGTGTAGGAAGTATTGATAGTCCTTCCTATCATCCCTCCTTGGATCCTAGGAACAAGGATTTACAGTCCTTTAGGAGCCTTCCTTTGGATACCCGGATTTTGATCCCTGACTTTTGTAGTTATGAATCTCACAATTGAATTTGACTATTGATTTGATTCTATTGATAAATCAAATCAATGACCCGAACCTATCAGTAATCAGTAATAAGCGAGGGTTTCTTTATTCATATTGGTACCGGTTTGGACCACACCCTAATTTTTTAAGAACGAATCAAAAGTTTTTTATAGAACCCCGGGATTCTGAAAATCTAGTATCGACAGTCCTAGCCCTTTGCCTCTGCTTCCGCTGGGCAAGAATTTTTCGAGTTCTATTAGCAGGATAAGGGATTCCGAGTCTTTTGTTGATCAGGCGACACCCGGATTTGAACTGGGGAGAAAGGATTTGCAGTCCCCCGCCTTACCGCTCGGCCATGCCGCCAAAACGATACAAAATAGATATAGATCAAAATATTCTTTTTTTTTTTTTATTGGATCCAGTTGTTCTCTTCGGTTGATTCTATAGTATTTCAAAACACACAACACCTAAAAATTTCCCTTCTCTTTTATATTGAAAATTGAAATGAAAGAGAAAAAATAGATTTCCAGTCACAAAATCAAAAATTCAGGGCCAATTGGAACCATTAACTATTGTGAATTCATGAACGGTTCTTGAGTTTGGATCTCCAATCTTGTTTCCTTAATGGAATGGCATAAGAAAATAAAATTGATACACGACTAATGCTAATCAGTATCAATTATCAACTCTTTTCAATAATGAATCCTTTTCAATTTCAATTATGCAATTATAACAACAATTATGTGTATATGTAAACCCCGGGGTAAAAATTGTTACAGGGATACCTTACCTAGTCAGGTATCTTATATTCCTATAGAGAATCATCGTGATTCAACCTTTCATTGAATATATTGAATCTAAAATAGAAATTATGCTATAGCACGACCCATGTTGCCCCAAGTGGAACTGGGATAATGGGATATGCGGATAGCTAGATGCCTATATCTGCATGTACTTAATAAGTATAACTCACCCCTCTTACGTACTTCAAGCGAATCATATTCTACTCATTTTATTAACAAATGGGTAGAAATCTCTCTCCTCTCTGCGAATCATTTTTTAAAAAATGAATCAATCAAATAAGTGAAGTGCTAAAATCAAAGGAAACTCTATTCCTGATTATTCTGTCTTTATATCATTCATAGAGAACGGATTAAATCCAGAATCTACTTCTAGTACCCAATCTGATCGTAATATCATAATAATAGGTATAAATTGGATCAATTTTAAAACTCTATAAGTTGAAGTGTCAGAATTTCGTTTACAGGAATTTTTTATCAATTCATTTCCATTTGTATCTGTCGAAAATTCAAATTTGAGTAGAAAATTCTCTTTATTCCTTCGTTCATACGTATTTCATACGTATATGGAGTTGGATCAAATTTCATGTGATTCAGTAAACAGAATATAAATTCCATCATTGCTAGATTGATCTATCTGGTTTGATATGGTTCGATGAAGAGTGAGCCAATAATGGTATTTTTTCGATAAATGGTAAACTTAAGATGCTCCGGGATGGAAATGAGGGAATGTTTACAATACCTGGATTTAGTCAGATACAATTTGAGGGATTTTTTAGGTTCATTGATCAGGGCTTGACGGAAGAACTTCATAAGTTTCCAAAAATTGAAGATACAGATCAAGAAATTGAATTTCA
>NW_027519746.1:22500-24499 GCF_043159265.1 Tasmannia lanceolata | reverse complement strand
CAGAAATGATACATTGGAAGAATCTTTTTTGGTCTTCCAATATCAATAGGTTGATTGTTTCGCTCCTGTATCTTCCAAAAGGGAAAAAGATCTCTGAGAGTTGTTTCATGGATCCGAAAGAGAGTACTTGGGTTCTCCCAATAAACTCAAAAGTGTATCATGCCTGAATCTAACTGGGGTTCGCGGTGGTGGAGGAACCGGATCGTAAAAAAGAGGGATTCTAGTTGTAAGATATCTAATGAAACCGTAGCTGAAATTGAGATCTCATTCAGAGAGAAAGATATAAAATATCTGGAGTTTCTTTTTGTATCCTATACGGATGATCCGATCCGCAAGGACCATGATCGGGAATTCTTTGATCGTCCTTTCTCCGAGGAAGAAGCGAAACATAATCAACTTGAATTCGGGACAGCTATTCGAAATCTTAGTGAAACACTTGATTTGTTATCTCATGTCTGCTTTTCGTGAAAAAAGACCAATTGAAGTGGAGGGTTTCTTCAAACAACAAGGAGCTGAGGCAACTATTCAATCAAATGATATTGAGCATGTTTCCCATCTCTTCTCGAGAAACAAGTGGGGTATTTCTTTACAAAATTGTGCTCAATTTCATATGTGGCAATTCCGCCAAGATCTCTTCGTTAGTTGGGGGAAGAATCAGCACGAATCGGATTTTTTGAGGAAGGTATCGAGAGAGAATTTGATTTGGTTAGACAATGTGTGGTTGGTAAACAAGGATCGGTTTTTTAGCAAGGTACAGAATGTATCGTCAAATATTCAATATGATTCCACAAGATCTATTTTCGTTCAAGTAACGGATTCTAGCCAATTGAAAGGATCTTCTGATCAATCCAGAGATCATTTCGATTCCATTAGTAATGAGGATTCGGAATATCACACATTGATCAATCAAACAGAGATTCAGCAACTAAAAGAAAGATCGATTCTTTGGGATCCTTCCTTTCTTCAAACGGAACGAACAGAGATAGAATCAGATCGATTCCCGAAATGCCTTTCTGGATATTCCTCAATGTCCCGGCTATTCACGGAACGTGAGAAGCAGATGAATAATCATCTGCTTCCGGAAGAAATCGACGAATTTCTTGGGAATCCTACAAGATCAATTCGTTCTTTTTTCTCTGACAGAGGGTCAGAACTTAATCTGGGTTCGAATCCTACTGAGAGGTCCACTAGAGATCAGAAATTGTTGAAGAAACAACAAGATGTTTCTTTTGTCCGATCCAGGCGATCGGAAAATAAAGAAATGGTTGATATATTCAAGATAATTACGTATTTACAAAATACCGTCTCAATTCATCCTATTTCATTAGATCCGGGATGTGCTATGGTTCCGAAGGATGAACCGGATATGGACAGTTCCAATAAGATTTCATTCTTGAACAAAAATCCATTTTTTGATTTATTTCATCTATTCCATGACCGGAACAAAGGGGGATACACGTTACACCACGATTTTGAATCAGAAGAGAGATTTCAAGAAATGGCGGATCTATTCACTCTATCAATAACCGAGCCGGATCTGGTGTATCATAAGGGATTTGCCTTTTCTATTGATTCCTACGGATTGGATCAAAAAAAATTCTTGAATGAGGTATTCAACTCCAGGGATGAATCGAAAAAGAAATCTTTATTGGTTCTACCTCCTATTTTTTATGAAGAGAATGAATCTTTTTATCGAAGGATCAGAAAAAAATCGGTCCGGATCTCCTGCGGGAATGATTTGGAAGATCCAAAACCCAAAATAGTGGTATTTGCTAGCAACAACATAATGGAGGCGGTCAATCAATATAGATTGATCCGAAATTGGATTCAAATCCAATATAGCACCTATGGGTACATAAGAAATGTATCGAATCGATTCTTTTTAATGAATAGATCCGATCGCAACTTTGAATATGGAATTCAAAGGGATCAAATAGGAAATGATACTCTGAATCATCTAACTATAATCAAATATACGATCAACCCACATTTATCGAAT
>NW_027519745.1:27500-36150 GCF_043159265.1 Tasmannia lanceolata | reverse complement strand
ATCATGACTTGAAGCGGGTGCAAAAGATCAACTGTATGGAGTTTCTACAATTGTTATTGTATGCATTATCATATCGGGAATCAATCAAAAATGAGTGGACGGTTAGGAACACCAAGGTACACAAAGGATTCGTCATGGAAATAATGTAAGGTATCAAAAACCAAAGGGATATTTTTGCATAAAAGGAATCATAATGAGGGCTTTAAGTTGGTAGAAATGATCAAGCAGTACTTCCCCATGATTCCGATCCAGAGTATGCTCCTATCCACTGATTAAAGAAATGACTATCGGGAACGAAGTAATCCTTTATTTTTTTTTTGAGAATCCCCTCTTCTGCGAAAGAAGAACAGGAACGAAAGAAATGGAATGCAATAGGAAAAATAAATAGTAATAGATCTTTCTTTATTCTTTCTTTCCTCCATCCCATCCGTATTAATACAGATAGGCTTCTTATCATGATTCATGAAATGAACTAATGTAGAGTGTCTAATTCTTTTTCGTAATCGAAAGATATGGGTAGAAATATCTATTGATACAACGAGTATTTTATTGAAAGATTAAGCTATTACTGAACAAAGATAAATTGTAATATTAATTATAAAATAAATTATGAGAGCAAATTCGGAAGCACTTTGAATTTGTTATTATAGCAGACAGAATTCCATTGGTCTAATTAGGGACTCCCTGATGCATCTTTACTCTATTCACTCTCAAAAAATGCCGAGGTAATACTGAATCAGTCCTTAGATTTATTTGTGGCCATCGAGGAGCCGTATGAAGCTGAGGTCTCATGTACGGTTCTGAAATAGCGATGGGAACAGTGATGTTATCATCGACTATGATTATCTAACAGTTCAAGTACAATTGATATAGTTGAGGCACAGTCAAAATATGGGTTTTGGGGATGGAATCTGTGGCGTCAACCCATAGGGTTTATAGTTTTTATAATTTCTTCCCTAGCAGAATGTGAGAGATTACCTTTTGATTTACCAGAAGCAGAAGAAGAATTAGTAGCGGGTTATCAAACCGAATATTCAGGTATCAAATTTGGTTTATTTTACGTTGCTTCTTACCTAAATCTACTAGTTTCTTCATTATTTGTAACAGTTCTTTACTTGGGCGGGTGGAATCTCTCTATTCCGTACATATTCATTCCTGAACTTTTCGGAATAAATAAAACGGGGGGAGTATTTGGAACAACGATTGGTATCCTTATTACATTAGCTAAAGCTTATTTGTTCCTGTTCATTCCTATCACAACAAGATGGACTTTACCTAGGATGAGAATGGACCAACTATTAAATCTTGGATGGAAATTTCTTTTACCCATTTCTCTGGGTAATCTATTATTGACAACTTCTTCCCAACTCCTTTCACTGTAACAGTATATGATACTCTAGATTCATAACCTCCCTTAAGCAAGAGAAAGAAATATCAAATTATTCATGGATAGCCACGATATGTTCCCTATGATGACTGGGTTCATGAATTATGGTCAACAAACAGTACGAGCTGCAAGGTACATTGGTCAAAGTTTCATGATTACCTTATCCCACGCGAATCGTTTACCTATAACTATTCAATATCCTTATGAAAAATCGATCACATCAGAGCGTTTCCGTGGTCGAATCCACTTTGAATTTGATAAATGCATTGCTTGTGAAGTATGTGTTCGTGTATGTCCCATAGATCTACCCGTTGTTGATTGGAGATTGGAAACAGATATTAGAAAGAAACGGTTGCTTAATTATAGTATTGATTTTGGAATCTGTATATTTTGTGGTAACTGCGTCGAGTATTGTCCAACAAACTGTCTATCAATGACTTGAAGAATATGAACTTTCCACTTATGATCGTCACGAATTGAATTATAATCAAATTGCTTTGGGTCGGTTACCAATGTCAGTAATTGGGGATTACACAATTCGAACAATTATGAATTCGACTCAAATTAAAATAACCACAGATAAACCCCTTGATTCAATAACGATTACCAATGACTAAGATTCATTTTTGATCTAAAGGAGTGAAGCTTCTTTCATTTTGGTTGGTCAGTAACTACAAATCATAACTATTGATTGGTGAGAATCGCGGCTTGATTTGGGATTTAGAATATATGAATATAGTCATGATGATTTCGGAATATCAAACTCCGAACTACTCTTTCGGATACAGAAGTGGAATTAGTCCAATAACTGTATCTACCTCAATCCAGACCCCATTACGATTCAATTAGAAACGTATCATATACAAGAAAAAAACAAGGTAACCTCTTTTTTCCTGGCTGGGTCAGTAAGGTCATGAAATATTTCAACTTTTTTTTATCTCTTATTTTATACATAATGGATTTACCTGGGCCAATACATGATATTCTTTTAGTATTTTTGGGATCAGGTCTTATACTAGGGGGTCTAGGAGTGGTATTACTTACCAATCCCATTTTTTCTGCCTTTTCATTGGGATTGGTTCTTGTTTGTATATCCTTATTCCATATTCTATCTAACTCCTATTTTGTAGCTGCTGCACAGCTCCTTATTTACGTGGGAGCTGTAAATGTCTTAATCATATTTGCTGTGATGTTCATGAATGGTTCAGAATATTACAATGATTTCTATCTTTGGACCGTTGGAGATGGGGTCACTTCACTGGTTTGTACAAGTATTCTTTTTTCACTAATTACTACTATTTCAGATACGTCATGGTATGGGATTATTTGGACTACAGGATCAAACCAGATTATAGAGCAGGACCTGATAAGTAATGTTCAACAAATTGGGATTCATTTATCAACAGATTTTTATCTTCCATTTGAACTCATTTCTATAATTCTTTTAGTTGCCTTGATAGGTGCAATTGCTATGGGCTCGTCAGTAATAAATACTTAGAATTAGAAATGAATTAGAAATCCAAAATAAAATTAAAATAAATTTAAAATAAAAATAAATAAGGCCTTGTTCTGTCTTCTTGTATTGTTATTACATCCATTTTGCTTCAATTCAATTTATATATTTATTGTTCATATATTAAATTAAAAAGGGTTTTGTTTTAGTTCGATCCATTACCAATACCTTCCTTTGTTCCGTACTTGTTTTATATTCGAGTCAATCAGTGAAATTGTTGTTCATATTGAAATGAATCGAGATTGATGAGGAGTTGGTCAATGATGCTCGAGCATGTACTTATTTTGAGTGCCTATTTATTTTCTATTGGTATTTATGGATTGATCACAAGTCGAAATATGGTTAGAGCACTTATGTGTCTTGAGCTTATACTGAATGCGGTTAATATGAATCTCGTAACGTTTTCTGATTTATTTGATAGTCGACAATTAAAAGGAGACATTTTCTCGATCTTTGTTATAGCTATTGCAGCCGCTGAAGCAGCTATTGGGCCAGCTATTGTTTCGTCGATCCATCGTAACAGAAAATCAACTCGTATCAATCAATCGAACTTGTTGAATAAATAGTCATAATGATATAAAAAAAGACAGATATATATAATATTATATTCACCAATTAAAATTAGCATATATGACTCGTATGACCATGTTTGCTGAAACGTAAGAAATCAAAGTATCTTGGTCCTCTTTCCTAAACAGATCCAGAGGTAAATTGATTCTAAAAAAAAATCAATTCTGGTAAACTACTGATTCATCTGGTATCTACAATATATGATTCATTTACTACCGATTTTACCAGATCGAAAATTGATAACGTTCAAAAAATTGATAGACACAATGTCACATTCAGTAAAGATTTATGATACATGTATAGGATGTACTCAATGTGTACGAGCCTGCCCCACAGATGTATTGGAAAATGATACCTTGGGGACGGATGTAAAGCTAAGCAAATTGCTCCTGCTCCAAGAACAGAAGACTGTGTAGGTTGTAAGAGATGTGAATCCGCTTGTCCAACAGATTTCTTGAGTGTCCGGGTTTATTTATGGCATGAGACAACTCGCAGCATGGGTCTAGCTTATTGATACGTTCCGTAAAACTCTACTTGAATCCATTTGATTCTTCTTTACCGACAAAAACCCGTACTCGAGAAAATATATTATTTCGAGCGCGGGTTTTTATGGTCAAAGTCTATCTTGTCTTTACCACGAGTTATTTTCCTTGGTTAACAATAATTGTTGTTTTTCCAATATCCGCGGGTTCATCAATTTTCTTTCTCCCTCATAGAGGAAATAAGGTGGTGAGATGGTATACTATATGCATCTGCTTGTTAGAACTCCTTCTAACGACCTATGCATTCTGTTATCATTTCCAATTGGACGATCCATTAATCCAATTGGAGGAGGATTATAAATGGATAAATATTTTGTATTTTCACTGGAGACTCGGGATCGATGGACTTTCCATCGGACCCATTTTACTGACGGGATTCATCACTACTTTAGCTACTTTAGCGGCTTGGCCAGTTACTAGAGATTCGCGATTGTTCCATTTCCTGATGTTAGCAATGTACAGCGGTCAAATAGGATCATTTTCTTCTCGAGACCTTTTACTTTTTTTCATCATGTGGGAGTTAGAATTAATTCCTGTTTACCTACTTTTATCCATGTGGGGAGGTAAGAAACGTCTGTACTCAGCTACAAAGTTCATTTTGTACACTGCGGGGGGTTCCATTTTTCTCTTAATGGGAGTTCCAGGTATGGGTTTATATGGTTCCAATGAACCAACATTAAATTTTGAAACATCAGCTAATCGATCGTATCCCGCGGCATTGGAAATAATATTCTATTTTGGCTTCTTTATTGCTTATGCTGTCAAATCACCGATTATACCCCTACATACATGGTTACCAGATACCCATGGAGAAGCACATTACAGTACATGTATGCTTCTAGCTGGAATTTTATTAAAAATGGGAGCATATGGATTGGTTCGGATCAATATGGAATTATTACCCCATGCTCATTCTATATTTTCTCCCTGGTTGATGATAGTCGGAACGATTCAAATAATCTATGCAGCTTCAACTTCTCCCGGTCAACGCAATTTAAAAAAGCGAATAGCCTATTCCTCCGTATCTCATATGGGTTTCACAATTATCGGAATTGCTTCCATAACTGATATGGGACTCAATGGAGCCATTTTACAAATCATTTCTCATGGATTTATTGGTGCTGCACTCTTTTTCTTGGCAGGAACGAGTTACGATAGAATACGTCTTGTTTATCTCGATGAAATGGGAGGAATAGCTACCCCAATGCCAAAAATATTTACCATGTTAAGTAGCTTCTCGATGGCTTCGCTTGCACTGCCAGGAATGAGTGGTTTTGTTGCAGAATTGGTAGTCTTTTTTGGAATAATTACCAGCCCAAAATACCTTTTAATGCCAAAAATACTAATTACTTTTGTAATGGCAATTGGAATGATATTAACTCCTATTTATTCATTATCTATGTTACGCCAGATGTTCTATGGATACAAACTATTCAATGTTACAAACTCCTACTTTGTGGATTCTGGACCGCGAGAACTATTTGTTTCGATCTGTATCTTTCTACCCGTAATAGGTATCGGTATTTATCCCGATTTCGTTCTCTCACTATCAGTTGAGAAGGTAGAAGCTATTCTATCTAATTACTTTCATAAATAGTTTTCATAAATAAGAAATAAAGTCAAATAATCCTGTGATTTACAAAATCGGTCGCTGTACACTGAAAAAAAAAAAATGAAGTGAATTGGAATTGTAATCAGATACATCTGGAGTTTTTGAGAACCATTTGAATTACTACTTGATTCAAATGGTTCTCAAAAACTCACACTAATTTTCGTTATATATTGGAGATTGATGTTCCCATGTATTCTTCAAGTCCCTTCTTCAATTCGCTGTTAATGTGAATGAACCATAACTATGTAGTCCTATTCCTAATAGATTGACCCCAAAATAGCATATCCAAATTATAAGAAATCCGATAGAAGCTACAATTGCCGAATTAACACCTTGCAAACTTTGATTTGTTCTAGTATGTAAATAAATCGCGAATATGGTCCAAGTAATAAATGCCCAAGTTTCCTTGGGGTCCCAATTCCAATAAGACCCCCATGCCTCATTAGCCCATACTGCTCCCGAAAGAATACCTATGGTTGAAAAGATAAACCCTAGACTAATGACACGATAACTCCAATGATCCAATCGCCGAGTCAATCGATACCTGTGATAATTTCTAAATGAAGGAAAAGAAGTGTTTTGTAAAACACTTCTTTTCTCATTCAAGTATTGGATCTCACCAAAGGAAAATGTCCCAATTAATAAATGATTGGTTTTAACAACAATATCTGTGTTTTTTCGAAATGTGATGACTAGAAAAGCTACTGATAATAACGCTCCACATAAAAGAGCTGCATAGCTCAATAACATCATACTTACGTGCATCATTAACCACTGGGATTGTAGGGCGGGTACTAATATTGCGGATTGATGCATTTCAGTTAAAAGACCTGAAGTGGCAAAGCCTTGGGTAAAAATAGCACTTGGCCCAGTTATTGCGCTTAAATTATTTTTATGGTTCCCCACTTTAGGAACCATATGAATAATGGAGAAACTCCATGAAAGGAACATTAATGATTCATATAAATCACTTAACGGGAAATGTCTCAAATAAATCCAACGAGTTATTAATAATCCTGTTATACAGAAAAAAGTAGCTATAATGCCTTTTTCTGATGAATCACATATTCCTACGATTTGATGGACTAATAAATCCATCAAATGAATCGTAATAACAATTGAAATGATCGAAAAAGATATGTGAGTTAATATATGTTCTAAAGTCGCAAATATCATAAAAAATTATTTTGTAAAAAAAAAAAGGGGGGGTGTGTGTTCCTCAATTATGGAATGGAAATAAGGAAAGGAATTGAATTCCTTATAAGATAGGATTTATCTTGCCCCTTTTAGGGGATGCCGCCACTCGGATTCGAACCGAGATGCTCTAGCACTGCTTCCTAAGAGCAGCGTGTCTACCGATTTCACCATGGCGGCTTGATCGAAATAATAATAGCCCATACTATGTTCAATCGTCGAGATTGATGGATTCAATCCAATCGATCTTAGGAAAGATTAGAATCGATGAATCAAAAAACTCGTTCAAATAAATATTTGAACGTTCAATAATACTTAACTTAGTATAGTGGTATGGTGTCAGTTTTAACAATCATTTTCACGGAGTATAAGTCCCCCTGGACCAGTTGGAACTAGAGGGTTATGTCCTCAGTCGAGGTATACAACTAAAAATTGTCCTTTTTTTTCTATCTCATTTTTTTTTTATGATTCATTTCTCATTTATCTCATTTCATGGATCCGACATAAAAATGAGATTTTTGTTATTGTGAAAGCGAATTGATGGGGAAAGTTACAATCCCCATCTCGCAAATTATAAAAATCTAATAGAATACCATTCTAGAATACTATAAGGAATGAAAAGTGAAACCTTTATCTTCTATCTAATGACTTCTTTTTTTTTTTTTCAAACAAAACAAAACGGAAATCAATCGTTTTTAGAACTCAATTAGACAGGCGAATTATTATTCTACATACCACAACATCCAGTTCTATCTCATATTGATGAGTTCCAAAATTCGTTAATGTAAAATGTAAATTATTCATCTTCTAAATCATCCAATTCATCGAGTCATGTCGATTCATTCAGATTATTCCGCGGCTTTATTACTTGTTTGTTGCACAAAAAAACTTTTTGAATGCCCGGTAGAAATAGATTTAGCTAAGGATAAAGCTTTTATCGCGGCCCAATATCCCTTTCTCTTCCAAATATTTTTGCGAATACGCTTTTTTGACATAGAAGTACGTTTCTTTGGAACTGCCATTTTAAAAGAAAGAGGTTTCTCATTTTTATAGTTGGATGTGAAAGACATGTATTGTATTGTTCAAAATAAATCGTTCTTTCTATCCATTATCTATATCTATTCCATAGTGGATACTTCCTTCATAACATAAAAAATACAGATATGTGCGCATCACATATAGTATAACTAGGGATGAAAAAAAAAAAAGGGTTCCAATTTATATCTCAGTCTATTTATATATCGTCATGTTACATTTAATAAATCAAATCAAAAAACTTAAGAACCCATACATTTTACCCTTACCTAATTTAAGAAAACAATAATATAAAATTTTTTCGATTAATTGATCAAACTCGAGAATGGAGTACCCATAATTTAAATTCAAATGAGATCATGTAGTTAATCTCTTAAACGATACATTACTTGATAAAGGTCATTTTAGTAATTTATTATTTCAGCTCTATGCGAAATGACGAGTATCGTAGGATTTTCCATAAAATATGTTTGTTTTATTTGACTAGAAGCCAATCAATCAGTTCCAGAATGAATTAGTCAATGACTCCAAATAAACTAACTAAAATAACTAGGTGTTATTTTATTAGGTCGAGTTATTGGTGGATCCTATAATTCATATCAGAATCAAGTACTATTTTGGTGTAATTCTTTTTCCTTATTACTATATGGATATAAATCACCGTAATAGTGGAATGATTGAAAATCTCATATTCTGTATCTCAATAAATATCTTAGTTAATCACTAGGTAGTCATTTTTAAGCAGTAACTTGGTTATTTGAACAATTGTAACTTCTTGATTTGAATTTTTCAAATAT
>NW_027519745.1:0-2500 GCF_043159265.1 Tasmannia lanceolata | reverse complement strand
GCTTCTCACGTTCCGTGAATAGCCGGGACATTGAGGAATATCCAGAAAGGCATTTCGGGAATCGATCTGATTCTATCTCTGTTCGTTCCGTTTGAAGAAAGGAAGGATCCCAAAGAATCGATCTTTCTTTTAGTTGCTGAATCTCTGTTTGATTGATCAATGTGTGATATTCCGAATCCTCATTACTAATGGAATCGAAATGATCTCTGGATTGATCAGAAGATCCTTTCAATTGGCTAGAATCCGTTACTTGAACGAAAATAGATCTTGTGGAATCATATTGAATATTTGACGATACATTCTGTACCTTGCTAAAAAACCGATCCTTGTTTACCAACCACACATTGTCTAACCAAATCAAATTCTCTCTCGATACCTTCCTCAAAAAATCCGATTCGTGCTGATTCTTCCCCCAACTAACGAAGAGATCTTGGCGGAATTGCCACATATGAAATTGAGCACAATTTTGTAAAGAAATACCCCACTTGTTTCTCGAGAAGAGATGGGAAACATGCTCAATATCATTTGATTGAATAGTTGCCTCAGCTCCTTGTTGTTTGAAGAAACCCTCCACTTCAATTGGTCTTTTTTCACGAAAAGCAGACATGAGATAACAAATCAAGTGTTTCACTAAGATTTCGAATAGCTGTCCCGAATTCAAGTTGATTATGTTTCGCTTCTTCCTCGGAGAAAGACGATCAAAGAATTCCCGATCATGGTCCTTGCGGATCGGATCATCCGTATAGGATACAAAAAGAAACTCCAGATATTTTATATCTTTCTCTCTGAATGAGATCTCAATTTCAGCTACGGTTTCATTAGATATCTTACAACTAGAATCCCTCTTTTTTACGATCCGGTTCCTCCACCACCGCGAACCCCAGTTAGATTCAGGCATGATACACTTTTGAGTTATTGGGAGAACCCAAGTACTCTCTTTCGGATCCATGAAACAACTCTCAGAGATCTTTTTCCCTTTTGGAAGATACAGGAGCGAAACAATCAACCTATTGATATTGGAAGACCAAAAAGATTCTTCCAATGTATCATTTCTGGGTCCAATGGAATTCATAGGTATAGGAAGAATAGGTATAGGAAGAAGCCCCATCAAATAGAGATTTTTTCTTTCGACCATATTTCGATTGTTAATACGATATATAAGGACCGCTACTACAAGCAGTACTACACCTTTGATCGTGAAATATCGATTGCTTGTTGAACCCTGTGAATCACGTGAAAGTAGGATACTCCAAATTCGGGGGTCAAAGAGTTTCATAAAACGTTCTTGGTGGAAAAAAATGTGAGTGAAAGATCCCACTGAATCGAATTTGGTCCATGAATCTAAGAAATAGTGAGAATTCTTGATCTCTCTCAATATCTCTCTCAATTCGAAGATCCAGGATTTGAATTGATGTCGTTTCATCGATTCCTGTTCCATCGATTCCTCCTAAAGATTTCATTTCAACTGGAATTTGGATCTCTCTCAATATCTCTCTCAATATCTCTCTCAATTCGAAGATCCAGGATTTGAATTGATGTCGTTTCATCGATTCCTGTTCCATTGATTCCTCCTAAAGATTTCATTTCAATTGGAATTTGGTTATTCGCGGTGTACGATGATCCTTGTTAAGCATCCATGGCTGAATGGTTAAAGCGCCCAACTCATAATTGGCAAATTCGTAGGTTCAATTCCTGCTGGATGCACGACAATGGGAACGTTCAATAAGTCTATTGGAATTGGCTCTGTATCAATGGAATCTCATCATCCATACATAACGAATTGGTATGGTATATTCATACCATAACATATGAAGAGTAAGAACTAGAATTCTTATCGATACTGGAACTCATAGGGAAGAAAATGGATTTATGGATGGAATCAAATATGCAGTCTTTACAGAAAAAAGTATTCGGTTATTGGGGAACAATCAATATACTTCTAATGTCGAATCAGGATCAACTAGGACAGAAATAAAGCATTGGGTCGAACTCTTCTTTGGTGTCAAGGTAATAGCTATGAATAGTCATCGACTCCCGGGAAAGGGTAGAAGAATGGGACCTATTATGGGACATACAATGCATTACAGACGTATGATCATTACGCTTCAACCGGGTTATTCTATTCCACCTCTTATAGAGAAAAGAACTTAAATCAAAATACTTAATAACACGGCGATACATTTATACAAAACTTCTACCCCGAGCACACGCAATGGAGCCGTAGACAGTCAAGTGAAATCCAATCCACGAAATAATTTGATCTATGGACAGCATCATTGTGGTAAAGGTCGTAATGCCAGAGGAATCATTACCGCAGGGCACAGAAGGGGGAGGTCATAAGCGTCTATACCGTAAAATCGATTTTCGACGGAATGAAAAAGACATATCTGGTAGAATCGTAACCATAGAATACGACCCTAATCGAAATGCATACATTTGTCTCATACACTATGGGGATGGTGAGAAGAGATATATTTTACATCCCAGAGGGGCTATAATT
>NW_027519744.1:0-7500 GCF_043159265.1 Tasmannia lanceolata | reverse complement strand
TGACAGGCATTTGCTGCGATTGGTCGTGTGAACCAAAAACCTATTAATAGATACGAACACATTCCCACGAGTTCCCAAAAAATATAAATTTGTATCAAATTGGAACTAGTAACTAATCCCAACATGGAAGTATTGGAAAAACTCATATAAGCAAAAAATCTCAAATATCCTTGATCATGAGACATATACTTGTCACTATAAATAAGAACCATGATTCCGACAGTAGTGATTAGTATTGACATAATAGAAGTAAGTGGGTCGATCAAGTGTCCGAACTCTAAGGAAAAATCATTATTGATGGTCCAAGACCATAGATATTGATAGATGGAACTGCCATCTATTTGTTGAACAGACAGATCGGCCGAAAAAACCATAACTATACTTAGCAATGAAACACTGGGAAAAGCCCACATACGACGAAGATTTTTTGTTGCGGTCGGAACAAGCAGAAGTCCCAATCCTATTGACATAGTAACTGGAAGTGGAACGAAAGGTATGATCCATGCATATTGATATATGGGTTGCATAATCAAATCAAACTTTTTTTTTTATTCTTATTAATTTTTCCGATTCACCAGCTCTTATCTTTTTTGTAAAGAGCAATAATCAAATAAATAAAAAAATCAAGATATAAAAACTCAAATATTATTTTGAATTCTTCATTATTCTGATTCTTTCCCAGATATTTGAAAAATTCAAATCAAGAAGTTACAATTGTTCAAATACCAAGTTACTGCTTAAAAATGACTACCTAGTGATTAACTAAGATATTTATTGAGATACAGAATATGAGATTTTCAATCATTCCACTATTACGGTGATTTATATCCATATAGTAATAAGGAAAAAGAATTACACAAAATAGTACTTGATTCTGATATGAATTATAGGATCCACCAATAACTCGACCTAATAAAATAACACCTAGTTATTTTAGTTAGTTTATTTGGAGTCATTGACTAATTCATTCTGGAACTGATTGATTGGCTTCTAGTCAAATAAAACAAACATATTTTATGGAAAATCCTACGATACTCGTCATTTCGCATAGAGCTGAAATAATAAATTACTAAAATGACCTTTATCAAGTAATGTATCGTTTAAGAGATTAACTACATGATCTCATTGAATTTAATTATGGGTACTCCATTCTCGAGTTTGATCAATTAATCGAAAAATTTTTATATTATTGTTTTCTTAAATTAGGTAAGGGTAAAATGTATGGGTTCTTAAGTTTTTTGATTTGATTTATTAAATGTAACATGACGATATATAAATAGACTGAGATATAAATTGGAACCCTTTTTTTTTTTTCATCCCTAGTTATACTATATGTGATGCGCACATATCTGTATTTTTTATGTTATGAAGGAAGTATCCACTATGGAATAGATATAGATAATGGATAGAAAGAACGATTTATTTTGAACAATACAATACATGTCTTTCACATCCAACTATAAAAATGAGAAACCTCTTTCTTTTAAAATGGCAGTTCCAAAGAAACGTACTTCTATGTCAAAAAAGCGTATTCGCAAAAATATTTGGAAGAGAAAGGGATATTGGGCCGCGATAAAAGCTTTATCCTTAGCTAAATCTATTTCTACCGGGCATTCAAAAAGTTTTTTTGTGCAACAAACAAGTAATAAAGCCGCGGAATAATCTGAATGAATCGACATGACTCGATGAATTGGATGATTTAGAAGATGAATAATTTACATTTTACATTAACGAATTTTGGAACTCATCAATATGAGATAGAACTGGATGTTGTGGTATGTAGAATAATAATTCGCCTGTCTAATTGAGTTCTAAAAACGATTGATTTCCGTTTTGTTTTGTTTGAAAAAAAAAAAAAGAAGTCATTAGATAGAAGATAAAGGTTTCACTTTTCATTCCTTATAGTATTCTAGAATGGTATTCTATTAGATTTTTATAATTTGCGAGATGGGGATTGTAACTTTCCCCATCAATTCGCTTTCACAATAACAAAAATCTCATTTTTATGTCGGATCCATGAAATGAGATAAATGAGAAATGAATCATAAAAAAAAAATGAGATAGAAAAAAAAGGACAATTTTTAGTTGTATACCTCGACTGAGGACATAACCCTCTAGTTCCAACTGGTCCAGGGGGACTTATACTCCGTGAAAATGATTGTTAAAACTGACACCATACCACTATACTAAGTTAAGTATTATTGAACGTTCAAATATTTATTTGAACGAGTTTTTTGATTCATCGATTCTAATCTTTCCTAAGATCGATTGGATTGAATCCATCAATCTCGACGATTGAACATAGTATGGGCTATTATTATTTCGATCAAGCCGCCATGGTGAAATCGGTAGACACGCTGCTCTTAGGAAGCAGTGCTAGAGCATCTCGGTTCGAATCCGAGTGGCGGCATCCCCTAAAAGGGGCAAGATAAATCCTATCTTATAAGGAATTCAATTCCTTTCCTTATTTCCATTCCATAATTGAGGAACACACACCCCCCCTTTTTTTTTTTACAAAATAATTTTTTATGATATTTGCGACTTTAGAACATATATTAACTCACATATCTTTTCGATCATTTCAATTGTTATTACGATTCATTTGATGGATTTATTAGTCCATCAAATCGTAGGAATATGTGATTCATCAGAAAAAGGCATTATAGCTACTTTTTTCTGTATAACAGGATTATTAATAACTCGTTGGATTTATTTGAGACATTTCCCGTTAAGTGATTTATATGAATCATTAATGTTCCTTTCATGGAGTTTCTCCATTATTCATATGGTTCCTAAAGTGGGGAACCATAAAAATAATTTAAGCGCAATAACTGGCCAAGTGCTATTTTTACCCAAGGCTTTGCCACTTCAGGTCTTTTAACTGAAATGCATCAATCCGCAATATTAGTACCCGCCCTACAATCCCAGTGGTTAATGATGCACGTAAGTATGATGTTATTGAGCTATGCAGCTCTTTTATGTGGAGCGTTATTATCAGTAGCTTTTCTAGTCATCACATTTCGAAAAAACACAGATATTGTTGTTAAAACCAATCATTTATTAATTGGGACATTTTCCTTTGGTGAGATCCAATACTTGAATGAGAAAAGAAGTGTTTTACAAAACACTTCTTTTCCTTCATTTAGAAATTATCACAGGTATCGATTGAACTCGGCGATTGGATCATTGGAGTTATCGTGTCATTAGTCTAGGGTTTATCTTTTCAACATAGGTATTCTTTCGGGAGCAGTATGGGCTAATGAGGCATGGGGGTCTTATTGGAATTGGGACCCCAAGGAAACTTGGGCATTTATTACTTGGACATATTCGCGATTTATTTACATACTAGAACAAATCAAAGTTTGCAAGGTGTTAATTCGGCAATTGTAGCTTCTATCGGATTTCTTATAATTTGGATATGCTATTTTGGGGTCAATCTATTAGAATAGGACTACATAGTTATGGTTCATTCACATTAACAGCGAATTGAAGAAGGGACTTGAAGAATACATGGGAACATCAATCTCCAATATATAACGAAAATTAGTGTGAGTTTTTGAGAACCATTTGAATCAAGTAGTAATTCAAATGGTTCTCAAAAACTCCAGATGTATCTGATTACAATTCCAATTCACTTCATTTTTTTTTTTTCAGTGTACAGCGACCGATTTTGTAAATCACAGGATTATTTGACTTTATTTCTTATTTATGAAAACTATTTATGAAAGTAAATTAGATAGAATAGCTTCTACCTTCTCAACTGATAGTGAGAGAACGAAATCGGGATAAATACCGATACCTATTACGGGTAGAAAGATACAGATCGAAACAAATAGTTCTCGCGGTCCAGAATCCACAAAGTAGGAGTTTGTAACATTGAATAGTTTGTATCCATAGAACATCTGGCGTAACATAGATAATGAATAAATAGGAGTTAATATCATTCCAATTGCCATTACAAAAGTAATTAGTATTTTTGGCATTAAAAGGTATTTTGGGCTGGTAATTATTCCAAAAAAAGACTACCAATTCTGCAACAAAACCACTCATTCCTGGCAGTGCAAGCGAAGCCATCGAGAAGCTACTTAACATGGTAAATATTTTTGGCATTGGGGTAGCTATTCCTCCCATTTCATCGAGATAAACAAGACGTATTCTATCGTAACTCGTTCCTGCCAAGAAAAAGAGTGCAGCACCAATAAATCCATGAGAAATGATTTGTAAAATGGCTCCATTGAGTCCCATATCAGTTATGGAAGCAATTCCGATAATTGTGAAACCCATATGAGATACGGAGGAATAGGCTATTCGCTTTTTTAAATTGCGTTGACCGGGAGAAGTTGAAGCTGCATAGATTATTTGAATCGTTCCGACTATCATCAACCAGGGAGAAAATATAGAATGAGCATGGGGTAATAATTCCATATTGATCCGAACCAATCCATATGCTCCCATTTTTAATAAAATTCCAGCTAGAAGCATACATGTACTGTAATGTGCTTCTCCATGGGTATCTGGTAACCATGTATGTAGGGGTATAATCGGTGATTTGACAGCATAAGCAATAAAGAAGCCAAAATAGAATATTATTTCCAATGCCGCGGGATACGATCGATTAGCTGATGTTTCAAAATTTAATGTTGGTTCATTGGAACCATATAAACCCATACCTGGAACTCCCATTAAGAGAAAAATGGAACCCCCCGCAGTGTACAAAATGAACTTTGTAGCTGAGTACAGACGTTTCTTACCTCCCCACATGGATAAAAGTAGGTAAACAGGAATTAATTCTAACTCCCACATGATGAAAAAAAGTAAAAGGTCTCGAGAAGAAAATGATCCTATTTGACCGCTGTACATTGCTAACATCAGGAAATGGAACAATCGCGAATCTCTAGTAACTGGCCAAGCCGCTAAAGTAGCTAAAGTAGTGATGAATCCCGTCAGTAAAATGGGTCCGATGGAAAGTCCATCGATCCCGAGTCTCCAGTGAAAATACAAAATATTTATCCATTTATAATCCTCCTCCAATTGGATTAATGGATCGTCCAATTGGAAATGATAACAGAATGCATAGGTCGTTAGAAGGAGTTCTAACAAGCAGATGCATATAGTATACCATCTCACCACCTTATTTCCTCTATGAGGGAGAAAGAAAATTGATGAACCCGCGGATATTGGAAAAACAACAATTATTGTTAACCAAGGAAAATAACTCGTGGTAAAGACAAGATAGACTTTGACCATAAAAACCCGCGCTCGAAATAATATATTTTCTCGAGTACGGGTTTTTGTCGGTAAAGAAGAATCAAATGGATTCAAGTAGAGTTTTACGGAACGTATCAATAAGCTAGACCCATGCTGCGAGTTGTCTCATGCCATAAATAAACCCGGACACTCAAGAAATCTGTTGGACAAGCGGATTCACATCTCTTACAACCTACACAGTCTTCTGTTCTTGGAGCAGGAGCAATTTGCTTAGCTTTACATCCGTCCCAAGGTATCATTTCCAATACATCTGTGGGGCAGGCTCGTACACATTGAGTACATCCTATACATGTATCATAAATCTTTACTGAATGTGACATTGTGTCTATCAATTTTTTGAACGTTATCAATTTTCGATCTGGTAAAATCGGTAGTAAATGAATCATATATTGTAGATACCAGATGAATCAGTAGTTTACCAGAATTGATTTTTTTTTAGAATCAATTTACCTCTGGATCTGTTTAGGAAAGAGGACCAAGATACTTTGATTTCTTACGTTTCAGCAAACATGGTCATACGAGTCATATATGCTAATTTTAATTGGTGAATATAATATTATATATATCTGTCTTTTTTTATATCATTATGACTATTTATTCAACAAGTTCGATTGATTGATACGAGTTGATTTTCTGTTACGATGGATCGACGAAACAATAGCTGGCCCAATAGCTGCTTCAGCGGCTGCAATAGCTATAACAAAGATCGAGAAAATGTCTCCTTTTAATTGTCGACTATCAAATAAATCAGAAAACGTTACGAGATTCATATTAACCGCATTCAGTATAAGCTCAAGACACATAAGTGCTCTAACCATATTTCGACTTGTGATCAATCCATAAATACCAATAGAAAATAAATAGGCACTCAAAATAAGTACAAGCTCGAGCATCATTGACCAACTCCTCATCAATCTCGATTCATTTCAATATGAACAACAATTTCACTGATTGACTCGAATATAAAACAAGTACGGAACAAAGGAAGGTATTGGTAATGGATCGAACTAAAACAAAACCCTTTTTAATTTAATATATGAACAATAAATATATAAATTGAATTGAAGCAAAATGGATGTAATAACAATACAAGAAGACAGAACAAGGCCTTATTTATTTTTATTTTAAATTTATTTTAATTTTATTTTGGATTTCTAATTCATTTCTAATTCTAAGTATTTATTACTGACGAGCCATAGCAATTGCACCTATCAAGGCAACTAAAAGAATTATAGAAATGAGTTCAAATGGAAGATAAAAAATCTGTTGATAAATGAATCCCAATTTGTTGAACATTACTTATCAGGTCCTGCTCTATAATCTGGTTTGATCCTGTAGTCCAAATAATCCCATACCATGACGTATCTGAAATAGTAGTAATTAGTGAAAAAAGAATACTTGTACAAACCAGTGAAGTGACCCCATCTCCAACGGTCCAAAGATAGAAATCATTGTAATATTCTGAACCATTCATGAACATCACAGCAAATATGATTAAGACATTTACAGCTCCCACGTAAATAAGGAGCTGTGCAGCAGCTACAAAATAGGAGTTAGATAGAATATGGAATAAGGATATACAAACAAGAACCAATCCCAATGAAAAGGCAGAAAAAATGGATTGGTAAGTAATACCACTCCTAGACCCCCTAGTATAAGACCTGATCCCAAAAATACTAAAAGAATATCATGTATTGGCCCAGGTAAATCCATTATGTATAAAATAAGAGATAAAAAAAAGTTGAAATATTCATGACCTTACTGACCCAGCCAGGAAAAAAGAGGTTACCTTGTTTTTTTCTTGTATATGATACGTTTCTATTGAATCGTAATGGGGTCTGGATTGAGGTAGATACAGTTATTGGACTAATTCCACTTCTGTATCCGAAAGAGTAGTTCGGAGTTTGATATTCCGAAATCATCATGACTATATTCATATATTCTAAATCCAAATCAAGCCGCGATTCTCACCAATCAATAGTTATGATTTGTAGTTACTGACCAACCAAAATGAAAGAAGCTTCACTCCTTTAGATCAAAAATGAATCTTAGTCATTGGTAATCGTTATTGAATCAAGGGGTTTATCTGTGGTTATTTTAATTTGAGTCGAATTCATAATTGTTCGAATTGTGTAATCCCCAATTACTGACATTGGTAACCGACCCAAAGCAATTTGATTATAATTCAATTCGTGACGATCATAAGTGGAAAGTTCATATTCTTCAGTCATT
>NW_027519743.1:12500-17500 GCF_043159265.1 Tasmannia lanceolata | reverse complement strand
GACCCCATTGAATTTCACTCGGAGGAGGAACCTTATAGAGATCGTATCGATTCTTATCAAAGAAAGACAGGTTTAACCGAGGCTGTTCAAACAGGCATAGGTCAACTAAATGGTATTCCCATAGCAATTGGGGTTATGGATTTTCAGTTCATGGGGGGTAGTATGGGATCCGTAGTAGGCGAGAAAATAACCCGTTTGATCGAGTATGCTACTAATGGATCTCTACCTATTATTATGGTGTGTGCTTCTGGAGGAGCACGCATGCAAGAAGGAAGTTTGAGCTTGATGCAAATGGCGAAAATATCTTCCGCTTCATATAATTATCAATCAAATAAAAAGTTATTCTATGTATCAATCCTTACATCTCCTACAACCGGTGGAGTGACAGCCAGTTTTGGTATGTTGGGAGATATCATTATTGCCGAGCCCAATGCCTACATTGCATTTGCGGGTAAAAGAGTAATTGAACAAACATTGAATAAGACAGTACCCGACGGTTCACAAGCGGCTGAGTATTCATTCCATAAGGGCTTATTCGATTCAATCGTACCACGTAATCCTTTAAAGGGTGTTCTGAGTGAATTATTTCAGCTACATGGTTTCTTTCCTTTGAATCAAAATTCAAGTAATGAAAACCTATAATAGAATAAAATAAATCGAATCGAAGTGTTGTATATTTCTATATCTCCCGAGAACCTCCATTTTTGACTTGACTATGAATTCCTGTTGGATCAGATTCTAACGAATTTTTGGGGAACTCATAATAAACCCCTTATTCTCCTTATTAAAATAAAAAGATAAGGACGGGAGAACAAGAATAATAAAGCGGATTATCATACGTATATTTCGTGTAGAAAGATGAATAGGTACATTTATTTAGTTCTACATTCCTTGAACTTATTATATACTTATAATACTTATAATAGATAGACTTATCATAAGATATCTTTTATAACAGGAGATATCTTTTATAACAGGTACAAATATTAAATCGAGGCACCTATTCTATGACAGATCTCAACTTACCCTCTATTTTTGTGCCTTTAGTGGGCCTAGTATTTCCGGCAATTGCAATGGCGTCTTTATCTCTTCATGTTCAAAAAAACAAGATTGTTTAGATCCGATGGGACTAAATCTCATCAATTTATTTCAACACTTGGACTTGGATCATAATACAGATACCTATTTAGTGGAATATGGTACGATATGTGGCTCCCCTCGAACACAAAAATAATACAAATAACAAATAAAAAGGAAAAGGCTGTTATGTTATGCATGCAGATACATGATCTATGGATAAATGCATGTATATGCGGGTATAGCTGTTTTAAAATAGATCGGCGGATATCTATATCTGAAATAGAAAGTAAATGTATCTATATGTTATGTAGATATACATAATGGGATCATATGAAGGGGATGTTATTATTTTATATCTAACCAATTCGATGAATTACTGCTAAGGGTTCACATCATAATAGTGCTAGTTGATGAGAGTTACTTCGGGAGCCAAAAAGGTAAAGTCAAATTCATTTGGCTTATTCTCTCAATTCCAATAGAATGCAACTGGATCTAGTATGAACTGGCGATCAGAACGTATATGGATAGAACTTATAACGGGGTCTCGAAAAACAAGTAATTTCTGCTGGGCCTTTATCCTTTTTTTAGGTTCGCTAGGATTCTTATTGGTTGGAACTTCCAGTTATCTTGGTAGGAATTTGATATCCTTATTCCCGTCTCAGCAAATAATTTTTTTTCCACAAGGGATCGTGATGTCTTTTTATGGGATCGCGGGTCTGTTCATTAGTTCCTATTTGTGGTGCACAATTTCGTGGAATGTGGGTAGTGGTTATGATCGATTCGATAGAAAAGAAGGGGTCGTGTGTATTTTTCGTTGGGGATTTCCTGGAATAAATCGTCGAATCTTCCTTCGATTTCTTATGAGAGATATCCAGTCGATCAGAATGGAAGTTAAAGAGGGCCTTTATTCCCGTCGTGTCCTTTATATGGAAATTAGAGGCCAGGGAGCTATCCCCTTGACTCGAACTGATGAGAATTTGACTCCACGAGAAATTGAACAAAAAGCTGCCGAATCGGCCTATTTCTTGCGTGTACCAATTGAAGTATTTTGAAATAAACTGTGATGAAGAATGAATGTTTTCTTTCTCAGTATGAGGGAAGGAGCTCAGGAATCCCCTTTTACTTTTAATATAAGCGAAGTTTCTTCGGAACGTTCATTCGAGCAAATCATGTTAGATTCTATTTCACCCGTTCTGTTGGTAATGCCGCTGTACTGTGGCCTATAGAATAAAGCAAGCAAGCAGGCATATATGGAACAACCATAATAAGAAGCAAGTTTTGTCCACCAAAACTATTTTTATGCATATGGAACTCAACTCAATTCTTTCATATTAGTAAGAAGTCCAATAAGTATGTATTCATCACACATATCAGAACATTTCGGAATACAGTACAGAATTCATCTTTTTAGGCCCAATATTTTGAATTGATACGTTAGATACAGATGGATCATCTCTCATAAATTATCTCCCTTTTGTCATTTGTCAATCGATCTTTCTTTTTATCTTATCCTCTCTTTTGCTCCTTGATGGCCAAACGATTGGATCTTTCATAACCATCCAATTTCTCTCTCCTTTTGCCACTCCTTTCGGATTTCATCATCAATATTCTTCAAAAATATCCCTTCAATTATTCCTGGGCTGTGGGTAGCCAGCCAAACATTTCGAAATAATTGATTGATCGAGGGGGAGTTTTTTTGTCTCAAAATCCGAATAATATTCATTACTTCAAGTGGTTGCATTCATCGAAAGGAACAAATGAAGATGCAATTGGTTCGAATTTGACCATGGGATATCTGGAAACAATATTTGATTATTTCTTTCATTTGAAATGGGCCCTTATTTTTTCATTTCATTTTTATTTGATTCTATTTCTATATTCTTTCCAGATCCAAGGACTAAACAATGAAAAAAAAAAAGTGCCAAAAAAGAAAAAAGCATTGACTCCCCTCCCATATCTTGCATCTATAGTCTTTTTGCCCTGGTGGATCTCTCTCTCATTTAATAAAAGTCTGGAACCTTGGGTTACTCATTGGTGGAATACCAGGCAATCCGAAACTTTTTTGAATGATATTCAAGAAAATAACGTTCTAGAAAGATTCATAGAATTAGAAGAACTATTCCTGTTGGACGAAATGATAAAGGACTACCAGGAGACACAGATACAAAAGTTTCGTATAGGAATCCACAAAGAAACGATACAATTGATCAAAATGCACAATGAAGATCATATCCATATCATTTTGGATTTCTCGGCAAATATAATCTGTTTCGCTATTCTAAGCGGTTATTCTATTCTGGGTAATGAAGAACTTCTCATTTTGAATTCTTGGGTTCAGGAATTCCTCTATAACTTAAGTGACACAATAAAAGCTTTTTCTATTCTTTTATTAACTGATTTATGTATCGGATTCCACTCGCCTTATGGTTGGGAACTAATGATTGGCTCGATCTACAAAGATTTTGGATTTTCCCATAACGATCAAATTATATCTGGTCTTGTTTCTACCTTTCCAGTCATTCTAGATACAATTTTGAAATATTGGATCTTCCATTATTTAAATCGTGTATCTCCTTCACTTGTAGTCATTTATCATTCAATGAATGAATGAAGAACTCATTTGATCCGCTGATATCAATCAAATAATCCCACTCTTTATACTTTTACCCGTCCAGGGAATTCGATTCCTCCTATATTCCAGTACAATTATTCCAGTACAATATCAGAATCGTGGATAGGGAACTATACTATACTAACTATATTAGCTACCTACCTAATTTATTGTAGAAATTTCCGGGATCAATGATTGGACCATGCAAAATAGAAATACCTTTTCTTGGGTAAAGGAACAAATGACTCGATTCATTTCCGTATCGATCATGATATATGTAATAACTAGGACATCTATTTCAAATGCATATCCTATTTTTGCGCAGCAGGGTTATGAAAATCCACGAGAAGCAACTGGGCGTATTGTATGTGCCAATTGCCATTTAGCTAATAAACCCGTGGATATTGAGGTTCCACAAGCTGTGCTTCCTGATACTGTATTTGAAGCAGTTGTTAGAATCCCTTATGATATGCAACTGAAACAAGTTCTTGCTAATGGTAAAAAGGGGTCTTTGAATGTGGGGGCTGTTCTTATTTTACCCGATGGATTCGAATTAGCTCCCCCCGATCGTATTTCTCCCGAGATGAAAGAAAAGATAGGCACTCTGTCTTTTCAGAGTTATCGCCCCACTAAAAAAAATATTCTTGTGATAGGTCCTGTTCCTGGTCAGAAATATAGTGAAATCGTCTTTCCCATTCTTTCTCCGGACCCTGCTACTAAGAAAGACGTTAACTTCTTAAAATATCCTATATACGTAGGTGGGAACAGGGGAAGGGGCCAGATTTATCCCGATGGGGGTAAGAGTAACAATACAGTCTATAATGCTAC
Organism: Tasmannia lanceolata; assembly: GCF_043159265.1. Lineage (NCBI taxonomy): Eukaryota > Viridiplantae > Streptophyta > Magnoliopsida > Canellales > Winteraceae > Tasmannia > Tasmannia lanceolata. The sequence goes on along the minus strand of NW_027519743.1, from coordinate 12,981 downwards.
AGGAGCGGGTATAGTAAGCAGAATAGTACGTAAAGAAAAAGGGGGGTATGAAATAACCATAGCTGATGCATCGGATGGACACCAAGTAATTGATATTATACCTCCAGGACCGGAACTTCTTGTTTCAGAGGGTGAATCTATCAAGCTTGATCAACCATTAACGAGTAATCCTAATGTGGGTGGATTTGGTCAGGAGAGATGCAGAAATAGTACTTCAAGATCCATTACGTGTCCAAGGGTTGTTGTTCTTTTTGGTATCTGTTATTCTGGCACAAATCTTTTTGGTTCTTAAAAAGAAACAGTTTGAGAAGGTTCAATTGTCCGAAATGAATTTCTAGATACATGGATCCATCAAATTGGTAAAAAGAGACGAACTATTGTTGATCGATGCAATTATGTATGATCAAAAAAATAATGAAAAGCTTTTTTCTTTATACTGTTTTTCGGCGAGATGTCAGGAATTGTTTGTGCCCCGTTCCTA
>NW_027519743.1:0-7500 GCF_043159265.1 Tasmannia lanceolata | reverse complement strand
GATAAATCCAAGCGACCCTTTCGTAAATCCAAGCGATCTTTTCGTAGGCGTTTGCCCCCAATTGGATCGGGGGATCGAATTGATTATAGAAATATGAGTTTAATTAGTCGATTTATTAGTGAACAAGGAAAAATATTATCTAGACGAGTGAATAGATTGACCTTGAAACAACAACGATTAATTACTATTGCTATAAAACAAGCTCGTATTTTATCTTCGTTACCTTTTCTTAATAATGAGAAACAATTTGAAAGAACCGAGTCGACCCCTAGAACTGCTGGTCCTAAAACCAGAAATAAATAGGCCTACTTCTCAATTGAATCAAAACTCTAATTGGAATTCAAACTCAGATTGAGGTTTTGTTCGAAAAAGCCGAGATACTTGATTGTCGCGTCGTAAGAAAAAAAAAAAAAGAATGAATGGGGAAGAAAAAATATTTTTTTTTATTGAAAAGTGTTCGTTCATTTCTAATATTTATCATATTCATTTCTACTCTACCTTCCCGGAGTTCATTCTCCGGGGAACTCCGTTTAAATCATTTCGGTGAATTCGTTCCAGTCGCCTTATTTGATAATCTCATTTGAAATCATGTAAATGCAATTCCTATTTGATATAGCTATTTGTGCAAGTATTTTACGATTAAGAAGCAACTGCCTCTTGTACAGATCGTGCATTAATCGACTATAACTATAGGATACCCCATTTTCACGAGTTACTGCATTTATCCGAGTGATCCACAAACGACGAAAATCTCTCTTTTGCCTGCATCTATCCCGATGACTGGAAACCAAAGCTCTCATTTTCTGTTGAGTAGTAGTTCGAGTAAGTCTTGAATGAGCCCCTCGAAAGGTTGATGCAAATAAACGAATTTTTGTTCGACGTCTCCGAGCTATATATCCCCGCCTAACTCTGGTCATTGAATCAAATGAAACCTTGATGAATAACTAATTGATTTCTTTTCTTTCAGTCATTCTTTTCCCCTCCCCTAGTTTATTAGTAACAAAACGGATTCTTCCGATGTATAAAATAAAAATTCCAATGGCTTTTGCTACTATGACCTTCCCAACCACGATTTTTGATTTCTTCCAGGCATTTCACCTCGGAATAAGAAATTGTACCGATATTAGATATAAAATATCTAGTAAATAGGTAGTAATAAATAGAGAAAAATGGAGAAATAAATAAATAGTGGCTTCCATCGTTTCTATGATTACTTCTTAAACGGTGAGGTCCTCTCTATACACCGGAGCTCCTTCCCCCATTTAATCAATGTTATTAGTAACTTGTACAGTTCACACTCTTTGGCTCTACCCATAAAATTATCCAGTATATAGGTCTTTTCACAATGAGATCCATCCATACAGTGACGGCATTTAATTATGAAGGTTGGCTAGGTAGCTAACCCTGTTAGTCCGTTCTTGCAAGAGTAGAAGCATAATCTTTCTGCTTTTAAAATACTATTTTCCCCGCTTAATGGATAACCATTTGCTACCAATGGGGAATTGATTTTCATCTCAAATCGAGGTGATTGGATTTGCACCAATGGAAACCATAAATTCCATACACAATAGAGGTATATGATAGATCTTTATTTTGAGATAGTGAATGGAATGGAGTTCTTCCATTCTATCCTACTCATTGGTACTGGTCATTGATACTGGAAAAATCGTCTCATTTGTTCCAGATCATGATCTGAACGAGTCGCACATACACCCTAGTACATGTTCCTCGACGCTGAGGACATCCTCGAAGGGCAGGGGATTTCGTGACATTTTTGATTGGCTGTCTTGTGTTTCTAATAAGTTGTTTAATAGTTGGCATGCTGAATCGTATACAGAATGGGCTGGTTTAGATCGATCCTAACCGGATGATTATGAATTACTTCCATTTCATATAATATTTTACCAGGTTAAGAAGATAAAATATCAAATCACGGCTCATTCGAATTATGGTTCGAAATGGAATCAAGAATTTATGTGAAATCCCCGGTATTTTCGACCGCGACAACATCAACAATGCCATGGGCTTGGGCTTCTGTTGCTGACATAAAAACATCCCTTTCCATGTCTTCGGATATAACCCATAAAGGCTTGCCGGTTCTTTGTACATAAACCCTTGTGAGGGTTTCGCGGAGTTTCAGTAGTTCTTCCGCTTCCAGGATAAATTCTCCTGTGGGTGCCTCATAAAAAGAACTAGCAGGTTGGTGGATCATAACCCTGATGATATAACATAATGAACGGTTCCTCTATCTCGCACGATCGGTCGAAGGGAAGGGATAAAGAATAACAAGAATAAAAAGATAGAATTAGAATTGAACAACCGTACAGGCATCTTTTATGCATTGCATACGGCTCCGCAATGGAATTTCCTTTTCCCTTCCATCGAAGAAAGAGACAAATAGAATCCATCAGACCCAGATCGTTGAATGATCCATTTACCATCTTTCCTTTCGGAGGAGTCAAAAAATACTATGATGGTTCCGTTGCTTTATATATTTATCTCGTCTGTGATTCAGCAATCCCAAAGTTTCTTTATGATCCGATCAAATAAGGAAAAAATGATCTTTTTTTTTTTTCATTTTCGTACTCTTTCATAACATAAATATCGGAAAGAGGCTTCTGGTGTGAAAGCAAAAAAAAGGTTTGTGACGCTGAAATGGACCCCCGATACATAAGATCAAATCGTAAATAACCTTTGTTTCATACTACTATCTCGATATATAATCTCATGTTATGTTATGAAAAAAAAATAATAGTTTGCTCATATCGAACTCGAAGTGCCATGCTATTATTACTTATTATTCATATTCCATATGGCGAAGGCATAGTCTTCTTTTTTTTTTCTCAAATAAAAAAAAACTCATTGGCGCCAAGCGTGAGGGAATGCTAGACGTTTGGTAATTTCTCCTCCGACTAGGAGAAAAGATCCCATTGAAGCGGCTAATCCCATGCATATTGTATGTATGTCTGGTGGCACAAATTGCATAGTATCATAAATAGCTATTCCTGGTATTACCCATCCGCCGGGAGAGTTTATAAACAAATACAGATCCCTGGTATCATCCTCTATACTGAGATATACCATGAGACCAACAAGTTGATTCGAGATCTCGCTATCAACCTCTTGTCCTAAAAAAAGTAATCTTTCTCGATGAAGTCGGTTGATTAGGACAAAATTGTATCCCTTAGGAACCGCACACGCACCTTTGGATGCATACGGTTCAAAAAATCAAAATTGCGAAAAAAAAAAAAGAATTCATTGAACTTATCGAACTAACCCCTCATTGATGTATTCTTTCATCGAGATCCAAATCACGATGTAATTTTCTTGTTCCTAAATGGGCCTCTTCAATTCTTTTAGGTTTATGCTCTACTCCGGGTAAAGATCTGCCCGAATTCTATTTGCACATATAGGACAAATGATCACAGTACCGCTTCTTTTTGTTCCGACTTCTTTTTTTTTTTCAATTCGTTTTCATGTTCATGCCTTCCGCCAAATATTCGACTAATCATATTATTCCATTAATTGGTAGTTTTAGAGGTATAAATAGGGATCATTTATGATACGAGTAGTAATCATACATAGATTACCAATTTGGTATTTTTTGAACGGAGCCTGGATACTTCATTTTATTGGTCCAAGCCAACCATAAATTCTTCTAATTGAGAATATTGATCCCCAACCAACAAATAAATTGATCTAATTGCATTGCACTTCACGCTCCGAATTGAATTATTGATGGTTTAATCAATCTTTCTTGGGTGAAACAGAGGATATCTCGATCGGGGGAGAGAACGGGGAAATCCCATATGACCCAATATGTCTGACAAGTCGCACTATACGTCAACCCAAACTGCATCTTCCTCTCCAGGACTCCGAAAAGGTACTTTTGGAACACCAATAGGCATAAAATGAAAGAAAAATTAAGTACTCTATTTCACTTTGATGTGGAAACGTAACAATGGGTTTATTGTCTTCATAATATTGTCGTTTATCGTATTTTATCCATAGATTGGAAGGTTCATGGAGAAGACGGGTTGAATAAAGGAAAATTCGTACAAATGGATCGTTCGAAGGATGAACAAGTATCTATGCATTCGCTCACAAAAATAGGATCAATCCCCCCATTGCGTATTGGTACTTATCGAGTATAGAATAGATCTGCTTCTCTTTGTTCCTACGAACAGAATTGTTAAATTATTACCAATGGAACGAATAAATATTAACTCTTGCTTTGAGATAATCCACTGAAAAGGCGAGGTCCATAGCATCAATCAGTCTTTTCCAATGTGATAAAGTTACATAGTGTCTATTTTTTCTTTGATAAAATACAGGGGTATTTCCATGGGTTTGCCTTGGTATCGTGTTCATACCGTCGTATTGAATGATCCCGGTCGGTTACTTTCTGTCCATATAATGCATACAGCTCTAGTTTCTGGTTGGGCCGGTTCGATGGCTCTATACGAATTAGCCGTTTTTGATCCCTCTGATCCCGTCCTTGATCCAATGTGGAGACAAGGTATGTTCGTTATACCCTTCATGACTCGTTTAGGGATAACCAATTCATGGGGTGGTTGGAGTATCACAGGAGGAACTATAACGAATCCGGGTATTTGGAGTTACGAAGGTGTGGCTGGGGCACATATTGTGTTTTCTGGCTTGTGCTTCTTAGCAGCCATCTGGCATTGGGTGTATTGGGACCTAGAAATATTCTGTGATGAACGTACGGGAAAACCCTCTTTGGATTTGCCCAAGATCTTTGGAATTCATTTATTTCTCTCAGGGGTGGCTTGCTTTGGGTTTGGCGCATTTCATGTAACAGGCTTGTATGGTCCTGGAATATGGGTGTCCGATCCTTATGGTCTAACCGGAAAAGTACAATCTGTAAATCCAGCGTGGGGCGCAGAAGGTTTTGATCCTTTTGTTCCGGGAGGAATAGCCTCTCATCATATTGCAGCGGGGACATTGGGGATATTGGCGGGACTATTCCATCTTAGTGTCCGCCCGCCCCAACGTTTATACAAAGGATTACGTATGGGCAATATTGAAACTGTACTTTCTAGTAGTATCGCTGCTGTCTTTTTTGCAGCTTTCGTCGTTGCTGGAACTATGTGGTATGGTTCAGCAACTACTCCCATAGAATTATTTGGTCCCACTCGTTATCAGTGGGATCAGGGATACTTCCAGCAAGAAATATATCGAAGAGTTGGAGCCGGGCTAGCCGAAAATCTGAGTTTATCGGAAGCTTGGTCTAAAATTCCCGAAAAATTAGCTTTTTATGATTACATCGGTAATAATCCGGCGAAGGGGGGATTATTCAGAGCAGGCTCAATGGACAATGGGGATGGAATAGCTGTTGGATGGTTAGGACACCCCATCTTTAGAGATAAAGAGGGGCATGAGCTTTTTGTACGTCGTATGCCTACTTTTTTTGAAACATTTCCGGTGGTTTTGGTAGACGGAGACGGAATTGTGAGAGCGGATGTTCCTTTTAGAAGGGCAGAATCGAAGTATAGTGTCGAACAAGTAGGTGTAACTGTTGAGTTCTATGGTGGCGAACTCAATGGGGTCAGTTATGGCGATCCTGCTACTGTGAAAAAATATGCTAGACGTGCCCAATTGGGTGAAATTTTTGAATTAGATCGTGCTACTTTGAAATCCGATGGTGTTTTTCGTAGCAGTCCAAGGGGTTGGTTTACTTTTGGACATGCTACGTTTGCTTTGCTCTTCTTTTTCGGACACATTTGGCATGGGGCTAGAACCTTGTTCAGAGATGTTTTTGCTGGTATTGACCCTGATTTGGATGCTCAAGTGGAATTTGGAACATTCCAAAAACTTGGAGATCCAACTACAAGGCGACAAGTAGTCTGATACAACATTACTCTAGCGTCTTTTGCCTCTATTTGATTTTTTTTTGATTTGACATAAGGTTAGGGTACCGTAGAAATCTTGATTTTAATCATCGCCTTTTCTTTGACTCTTGCCCTTTCTTTACTTTATCTGGGAAATGTTCCCAAATGCACAGGTGTGGAAGCTATAATTGTAAACCACGATCGAATCCATGGAAGCATTGGTTTATACATTCCTGTTAGTCTCGACTCTAGGGATAATTTTTTTCGCTATCTTTTTTCGAGAACCACCTAAGGTTCCGACAAAAAGGATGAAATGATTTTTTATTATCTCAATTGAAGTAATGAGCCTCCCAATACAATATGGGAGGTTCATTATTTCAACTAGTCCCCGTGCTCCTCGAATGGATCTCTTAGTTGTTGAGAGGGGTTGCCCAAAAGCGGTATATAAGGCGTACCCAGTAAAGCTTACAAGTGAACCAGATATGGAGATGGCGACTAGGGTTGCTGTTTCCATTATTAGATAATTTCAAGACCACGACGGATCTACGCTACGAGAAGATCGTTTATTTACAACGGAATAGTATACAAAGTCAACAGATCTCAACCAATGCAATAGGATTTATGGCTACACAAACCATTGAGGGTAGTTCTAGATCTAGGCCAAGACGAACTATTACAGGGAATTTATTGAAACCATTGAATTCGGAATATGGTAAAGTAGCCCCTGGATGGGGAACTACTCCTTTGATGGGTGTCGCAATGGCTCTGTTTGCGATATTCCTATCTATTATTTTGGAGATTTATAATTCTTCCGTTTTACTGGATGGAATTTCAATGAGTTAGGTCCATAAGAACCATGAAGTCCTAGTTTTCAATCAAAAATGAATTACTTAGGGATCAGATTTCTAGGCTATTCCGGTAGTTCGACCGTGGAATTCCGTTGTTTCGGTATTTCCGGAATATGAGTGTGTGACTTGTTATAATTGATCCTATTGATAGTACAGAGAATGGGTCTGTCATCTCGATCGAGATGGTTCTGCCTCGTCAGATATTCATTCTAGTATCTGAAGCACGGAATATAATCAAGAAATATTTGAACTATGATTCATACCTACTATTCAGACCTCGCGACCGGACTCCAAAAAATGAGAGGTATTTCATAAATTGAACGATTTTTCTTCCTTCAGAATCATGCTTTTTTGACCGAAGGACAAATGTTTCTCTGGATTTTTAGTCATTACATCCATTCATTGAATAAGTGATGATCAAATGGTTCTTACTCAGAGAACCTTTGGGCTTAGCTTGGGGGCTTTATTGAATCATCGTGGTTCTAGTATGAATCTGAGGTTTCAATCGATTCATAGGGTCTCAACAAGAGAATTCCTATCAATAGGAAACAAAACAATAGTAAATCCGCATTACGCACAAACAAAAACAAGAAATCAAATAACAAATAAATAAAATAGGGGAAGAGAAGATTCAAGAGGCCTATAACGATCACCATAAAGACAGATGAGCCAACTTGATATTTTGGCATTATCATCACAAAGAAGAGATTTCGGATTTGGGTTCCTTCGTATCTTCAGGGATGATTGAATCAAGTGGCTAAGAAGTTTCAAACTTTCTATTACATATCCGTTGCAACCAG
>NW_027519742.1:2500-5000 GCF_043159265.1 Tasmannia lanceolata | reverse complement strand
GATAACCTCGGACCAATCAATCGAATATTGATTAATACGTAATCGATCGAAGACTACTTGAAAACGGTGCTTCTGTTCAGAAACGAAATGTTCCAAATGTTCCTGGAAGTTCTTGCTCCCATTGGACCATTTGTATCTATATGCATCAGGATCCCGATTCATGGATCTCTCGGTTCGAGAAATAAGAGGATCGAACCATTTCTTCTGACTCTTTTTCAAATTCGATAAATGTGGGTTGATCGTATATTTGATTATAGTTAGATGATTCAGAGTATCATTTCCTATTTGATCCCTTTGAATTCCATATTCAAAGTTGCGATCGGATCTATTCATTAAAAAGAATCGATTCGATACATTTCTTATGTACCCATAGGTGCTATATTGGATTTGAATCCAATTTCGGATCAATCTATATTGATTGACCGCCTCCATTATGTTGTTGCTAGCAAATACCACTATTTTGGGTTTTGGATCTTCCAAATCATTCCCGCAGGAGATCCGGACCGATTTTTTTCTGATCCTTCGATAAAAAGATTCATTCTCTTCATAAAAAATAGGAGGTAGAACCAATAAAGATTTCTTTTTCGATTCATCCCTGGAGTTGAATACCTCATTCAAGAATTTTTTTTGATCCAATCCGTAGGAATCAATAGAAAAGGCAAATCCCTTATGATACACCAGATCCGGCTCGGTTATTGATAGAGTGAATAGATCCGCCATTTCTTGAAATCTCTCTTCTGATTCAAAATCGTGGTGTAACGTGTATCCCCCTTTGTTCCGGTCATGGAATAGATGAAATAAATCAAAAAATGGATTTTTGTTCAAGAATGAAATCTTATTGGAACTGTCCATATCCGGTTCATCCTTCGGAACCATAGCACATCCCGGATCTAATGAAATAGGATGAATTGAGACGGTATTTTGTAAATACGTAATTATCTTGAATATATCAACCATTTCTTTATTTTCCGATCGCCTGGATCGGACAAAAGAAACATCTTGTTGTTTCTTCAACAATTTCTGATCTCTAGTGGACCTCTCAGTAGGATTCGAACCCAGATTAAGTTCTGACCCTCTGTCAGAGAAAAAAGAACGAATTGATCTTGTAGGATTCCCAAGAAATTCGTCGATTTCTTCCGGAAGCAGATGATTATTCATCTGCTTCTCACGTTCCGTGAATAGCCGGGACATTGAGGAATATCCAGAAAGGCATTTCGGGAATCGATCTGATTCTATCTCTGTTCGTTCCGTTTGAAGAAAGGAAGGATCCCAAAGAATCGATCTTTCTTTTAGTTGCTGAATCTCTGTTTGATTGATCAATGTGTGATATTCCGAATCCTCATTACTAATGGAATCGAAATGATCTCTGGATTGATCAGAAGATCCTTTCAATTGGCTAGAATCCGTTACTTGAACGAAAATAGATCTTGTGGAATCATATTGAATATTTGACGATACATTCTGTACCTTGCTAAAAAACCGATCCTTGTTTACCAACCACACATTGTCTAACCAAATCAAATTCTCTCTCGATACCTTCCTCAAAAAATCCGATTCGTGCTGATTCTTCCCCCAACTAACGAAGAGATCTTGGCGGAATTGCCACATATGAAATTGAGCACAATTTTGTAAAGAAATACCCCACTTGTTTCTCGAGAAGAGATGGGAAACATGCTCAATATCATTTGATTGAATAGTTGCCTCAGCTCCTTGTTGTTTGAAGAAACCCTCCACTTCAATTGGTCTTTTTTCACGAAAAGCAGACATGAGATAACAAATCAAGTGTTTCACTAAGATTTCGAATAGCTGTCCCGAATTCAAGTTGATTATGTTTCGCTTCTTCCTCGGAGAAAGACGATCAAAGAATTCCCGATCATGGTCCTTGCGGATCGGATCATCCGTATAGGATACAAAAAGAAACTCCAGATATTTTATATCTTTCTCTCTGAATGAGATCTCAATTTCAGCTACGGTTTCATTAGATATCTTACAACTAGAATCCCTCTTTTTTACGATCCGGTTCCTCCACCACCGCGAACCCCAGTTAGATTCAGGCATGATACACTTTTGAGTTATTGGGAGAACCCAAGTACTCTCTTTCGGATCCATGAAACAACTCTCAGAGATCTTTTTCCCTTTTGGAAGATACAGGAGCGAAACAATCAACCTATTGATATTGGAAGACCAAAAAGATTCTTCCAATGTATCATTTCTGGGTCCAATGGAATTCATAGGTATAGGAAGAATAGGTATAGGAAGAAGCCCCATCAAATAGAGATTTTTTCTTTCGACCATATTTCGATTGTTAATACGATATATAAGGACCGCTACTACAAGCAGTACTACACCTTTGATCGTGAAATATCGATTGCTTGTTGAACCCTGTGAATCACGTGAAAGTAGGATACTCCAAATTCGGGGGTCAAAGAGTTTCATAAAACGTTCTTGGTGGAAAAAAATGTGAGTGAAAGATCCCACTGAATCGAATTTGGTCCATGAA
>NW_027519741.1:0-12500 GCF_043159265.1 Tasmannia lanceolata | reverse complement strand
GAGCATCTTGTATCCAGCAGCGAAGGGTTTGAACCAAGATTTCCAGATGGATGGGGTGGGGTATTAGTATATCTGACACATGATTTAAATGTGAAAATTTGTCCTCTAAAAAGAGAAATATTGAATGAATAGATCGTATATGAGATTTTGCTATTTCTTTTTCTTCTAGGGAAGATACTAATCGTAGTGAGAATGGAATTTCCACAATGACTGCAAAAACCTCTGACATCATTTGAGAATCAAAATATTTGTTGTTCCCAACAAATAGATTTTGTTTAGAATCTTTAACCGAAAGAATCAAATGATTCTGTTGATGCATTCGAGTAATTAAACGTTTCACAATTAGTGAACTGAATTTATTGTCATAACCGAAAATTTCCATGGGTTTGTAAAGAATCGATCCATTTAAACCATGATCATGAGCAAGTGCATAGATATACTCCTGAAAGAGAAGCGGATATAGGAAGCATTGTTGTCGAGATCCGTCTATTTCTAAATATCCTTGTAATTCCTCCATTTGAAATGATACTTGAATCAAAAGCATAGAGATTTCTTGGGTTATCAAATAATACATAGTGCGATACGGTCAAAACAAGGTATCAAGGTATATAGTAATAAAAGAATCGATTAAGAAAAGAATGGATACCCCGGAGACAAGGAAGCCAATCAACAGATCCTCCATTTTTCCATCTAATTTTTTGTTTCGTTATAGTTACAAGAGATGACTGGAAATCCTTTATTTTTGCAAGCCGATCGCTCTTTTGACTTTGGAAAAATTCTCTTTATCAGTATACCGTTCTTCTACACATTCGTTTCCACTCCATAATCGAGAAAGAAAAGAATATTTAATAGTTAGGATTCATTAAAAAAAGGAATCGATAATCTACTCACAGGAGAACCCTTTCCCCCATCAGGCACTAATCTATTTTTAACATCTAATTAGATCGGGTAATCATTCGAATTAAGAACAAAAGCTCGTTACTTTTGGTTTCCCTATAATTGGAGCGATAGAGCCCTATCCATTTATTCACTCGATCCAATGGTGAATTGGTTTGGTCCCGTTCCAAGAATCAAAACAAGATTTTGTACCGATTCGGTAAGGATAAAGTATTATCAACAAAATTCTCCATTGATACGACATGCTATTTTTTCCATTCATTCCCTTTCAGGATCAGTCGTGGTCTTACAAACTATACCAATGGTATGGACGAATCCCTTGCTTCATCCAAATGTGTAAAAGATCATAGCCGCACTTAAAAGCCGAGTACTCTACCGTTGAGTTAGCAACCCGGAAAAATATGGTGTGTAGATACGATCGGAATAAAAATAAAACTCAAACCAAGAGATTGGGATTGGATTGCTCGACCCCGTCAAAACATTGAACTAGTAACAAACAAATCTAAAAGAAAATTTGATGATCAATTATGAACATCAAAATGAACAGATTAGATGAAAATACAACGAATTCCCGGATCAATATAGATGGATGCCAAAATTTATGGATCATCCATATTTTTATCAATATTTTTTTTTTTCATTTTTCATTAAGAAGATACTTCTTGTGTCGCAGCGAATCTGGCGAACTCACCATTTGAGTGAAATTGAAATAAAGTAAAGAAATAAAGAAACAAACTTATGAGGCTGGGATAAATGGATCTATTTATCCACGATCAAATTATATTTGATCGATACAACATTGTCAATATGAATTGAATGTTGGTTGAGAAAACAAATTCAATTAAAGAAAATAAGTACTTGTGTTGGATTGACACTACACAGATCAGAAATGAAGTGTGGATGGGGGAATAAATAAGAAAAAAAAAAAAGTAGGAAAAAAATCTCTAGTTTATTCAATAGAGGTACAATAAACAAGATTGACCCCTTGTTTGTTGGTGGAGTCCCAACGAAAACAATCCGATTGATGGTAATCCCATACCATCATTTTCTAGATCCGATTATTTCATCTATTCACTCGAGATTTTTTTTTCTATCTGTCTCATATCAATAAAAAAAGATTTTTTTTCGTTATCGTTATCTGATATGGGATTATAGAGGAGCAATAGTGAATAGGTATGAATAGAGTAAGAAAAATCGGAGTGGTGGAGAAAGAATTACACAAAGCTCGATAAGATACTGGGCACCCCCCTTTTTTGTTTATTTCATTTATTTCATTTCGTTTGATTAATTCGAAGTTCCTTAAAGACCTCTGCCTTCTTTGAAATATCATGAACAGTTCCTGTAGGTTGAGCGCCTTTTTCAAGGAAATATAGAATAGCAGGAACGTTTGAATAAGTTTGATTCTTTATCGGATCGTAAAAACCCACTTTACGAAGATCTCTTCCTTCTCTTTGGGATCGAACATCAATCGCAATGATTCGATAGATGACTCATTGGGATAGATATAGATGAACAATGCCCCCCCTAGAAACGTATAGGAGGTTTTCTCCTCATACGGCTCGAGAAAGAATGATTCGAGTTTGAATTTATGCTATGCATATCATATAGTGACAAATGTATCCATAAAATCATCAATTAGACTATAAGTTGAGTCGTTTTTTTTGTTCTTCCTTCCTTTCCTTTCCTGAAAAAAAAAAAGAAATATCATTCGTACTCATAACTCAAGTTGGGCAATTCTCAAAGAGCTTAAAGGGAAATCCTTGGACATTTGTTGAGCCGTCTCTAACCTCTTTTATTTGTCCCGCCTAGAATCTCTTTTTCTTCCTCATTCTGATCTAGTTCCAGTTGTTGAGACAATTGAAAATGGTGTTTCCTTGTTCCGGTATCCTTTATCTTTGCTTTGAATCATTGGGTTTAGACATTACTTCGGTGATCCTTAATCGTTTCAAAATGGTCGCAACATACCTTTTGTTATTTCTTTCTATTGAAAGAATCATACGAACGATTGATTCCCCTGTAATACACTTTTGATCAAAATAGTTTTTACCAATTCCGGCAAATTTTACTTTGTTTTTTTTTATTCGAAACTTGTTGGAATTTGAACCTTTGGATTTCTATATCGAAGATATACTTACGAAGTTGTTCCAACTTATTGATTGGCACTAACCCTAGATCCTTCCCCTTGATAAATGAATCAATACTTTATACTCGAGCTACATCATGTACTATTTACAACCCCCAATTTTGGGGGGTCCTAGTAGAACAGAACAAACTATGTCGAGCCAAGAGCATCTTCATTGATATATAAAATGGTGGATGCAAGAATCCACAGCCGATCATGTCTTTCAAGTCGCACGTTGCTTTCTACCACATCGTTTCAAACGAAGTTTTACCATAACATTCCTCTAATTTTGAACCGGTATGGAATTGATTCAATATGGAATCCGGAATAGTCATTGGCTCAATCGGTACGCTCAATCGGTACACAGCAGTCCATACTTTTATATTTATATATATATAAATTATATATATAAATAGATATTTATATCTATATTTTGATTTTGATATATATTTTGATATCTATATTATAGATATTTTGATATATATATGGATGGATAGGTATTCATCTAGAGAAGGCCCCACAAGCAAAGACAAAGATTCAATCTTACCCCATATTCGACCGTATGAATGAAACACATTTCTAAAAAAGACGAATAAACGAATTACTTAACACTTCTTTACATCTACATCTTCAACAGATTGTTCGGGACAATCAATCATGAAGGATCCAACTCTTTCTCGAACAACTAAATTAAAGAAAGGTCTTTAATTAGATTCTCAATACTCAATACCGGAACAAAATAAGTCATTAGCCAAATAAGCTATTCCAATGACTCGGAAAAGTCGCAAATGAATCGATTATAGACTAGGTTCATCAATCTCGCGCTTCTTCAAGTATCTAAGGATTGATAAAGGAATCATGAAAAAAGGTTTCAAGAATTTCCTACTTCGACATCATAATTTCCTACTTCGACATCATTATCATTAATGGAAATAAGTTTTCCTGTAATGACTAAATTTGATCATCATAAGACATAAGAGAAATCCATGTTCCTTTTCCAATTGAATCATTAATGATTTAAAGCAGGTAGATGGATCGAGAAACAAATTCAATTTATTTGTTTTCATGGGGATGGGATGGATGGAAAAAAGCTCTCATGTAAGATAAGATTAAGGTTGTTATTCTTCCATCTGATTGATAAAACCAGAACCGTAGGAGTATGATCTTTCCGTATCCATCAGATACACAGAACAATTGTCAACGGGAGTAATCATAGATATTTAAGGTAAGGTATCAAAGATCTTTTTCACCGCAGCCGAAATACCGGTATCACTGAAATAGAACAAACAATAACAATACATGTAGGCATGGTTCATTTTATACAGATTTTGCTTTACTTTAGGTTTAGTAACCCTTCCATAAATTCTATCAAGTCAAAAGTAAAGTGAATGGAATATATGAATCTTCCTCCCAATCACTACATTGACTTCCAATTATTTATTGTAGCCAGATGCAAAAAAAAAAAAAGCAATTAGGCTCAAAGAAAAAAAATCTGTTCCATATTGCACTTTATTGTTTATTAATGAGATCCGGACGACACAGATATTGAAAAATTGATACCTTCCATTGCCGATTAACTCGAATTCTATGGGGATCATGAATCATACCCCAAGACAATCAAATAATAAAAGATCCTCTTGCGGTATGTTATATTATCTTGTATAGGTACAAAGCAAAATGGGTCCAGATCAATTCGTTGTTCTTAATTTTGATTTTACCCCACCCACACCCAGTCTTAAGAACTTTAATCCCAGTGATGTAATTAGTCCCAAGAACTCCCTCCTGTTTAGGATTCAGGATCCACATAGAATTAGTCATTTTGACTAACATGTTTAGTTTCGAAAAAATAGAGATCTTATCTTTCGCATTTCAACTTAGAATGCATCATGTGAGAATCAAAATATAATAGATGGGCATAAAGTTTCTATAAGTGACTAACTTACCCCAATATGAATATGAGTAGAGCGGGACGGGCATACACTGAACGGCCCATCCCATTTTTTTTTTAATTCAACTTTGATCTATGTTCCCATCCTACCTAATATCAAAAAGGTAAAAGATGTTTATTTCCATCCGCAATTTATACTCGATTCTTTTTCTTACAATTGGAAATCGAAAGGAATCTATGATTCATAGAAGAATCATTAGAACTCAGAAAGAAAAATTGGATCATATTGTATCCAACCTTATACCTTATACTCTTAAACAGAAGATTGTTAAAGAGAACAATCTTTGTTTTGATAGAAGCGGTCTGGGACGGAAGGATTCGAACCTCCGAGTAACGGGACCAAAACCCGCTGCCTTACCACTTGGCCACGCCCCATTTAGATTTCAATTCGACACTAATAAACACTAATATTGTTATTGGTTATTCGTCAATTCCAGCCCAAATATCTATGGAATAGGTTGTTGCTAGGATTCTATACGTGTAAATGTAGAATGAAAATGAATTCATTGATCATTCCATATAAGTCAATTAAGATATTGTATGAAAGTATGATTCCTTCTATTCTCATTTGAGAATTGAAGGATTTTTGATTGGGGGAAGTTCAAAGAAAAAGAAAGAAGGATTTTTGTGTCTTCTCTTCTTTCTTAATTTTTCCCTTATATCAATAACTCAATAAAAATGAAATTATCTCCAAGAACGAAATATTTCTTATGCTTAATATCTTTAGTTTGATCTGTATCTGTCTTAATTCTGCCCTTCATTCGAGTAGCTTTTTCTTCGCCAAATTGCCCGAAGCTTATGCTTTTTTCAATCCAATCGTAGATTTTATGCCAGTCATACCTGTGCTCTTTTTTCTCTTAGCCCTTGTTTGGCAAGCTGCTGTAAGTTTTCGATGAGATCTTTAATACTGTCCTAGAAACATTCATATTCATGATTTATTCGATAAAATAAATTCAACTCTAACATAACAATTGATAAGATCAGATAAGTCTTACATTATGAACCCTCGATTCAAAGATTGAAATTCTTTTGCTTTTTGATAGCCGCGATGAATCTGGATCACCTAATTTCCGCATTATGCCCTTCCAGTTCCAGGGGTCAAAGACCCCATTATGGTACCCCATAATACCTAATTGGGGTATGACAAGATAATTTTGGTAACAAAGGAATTCCTGCAAATTCCTTTCTTTTCTAGAAACCACTTTTTCATTTCTTTTCTTGGTGTCAAGGATATGTGGTACAAAAATAGAGAATCTATTCCCTTATTTCCTTTGCAAAAAACAAAAAAAAAATGATCTTGGAGATTGTGCAATGCTTACTCTCAAACTCTTCGTTTACACAGTAGTGATATTCTTTGTTTCTCTCTTCATCTTCGGATTCCTATCTAATGATCCAGGACGTAATCCTGGACGTGAGGAATAAAAAAATCAGAGATTTTTCATTATTTCCTTGCTTGATTTCTGCATTTTCCTATGCTTTTCTCTATTCCAGACATTTAACTATGATAAAGGACTTGATATTTTTTCGAATTCGAAAGATAAATCTCAAGTGATCCGAGGGAACGGAGAAAGAGGGATTCGAACCCTCGGTACGAACAGCTCGTACAACGGAT
Organism: Tasmannia lanceolata; assembly: GCF_043159265.1. NCBI lineage: Eukaryota > Viridiplantae > Streptophyta > Magnoliopsida > Canellales > Winteraceae > Tasmannia > Tasmannia lanceolata. The sequence continues at coordinate 5,921 of NW_027519741.1, read as the reverse complement.
TAGCAATCCGTCGCTTTAGTCCACTCAGCCATCTCTCCCAATTACAAAAAGATAATTCATATGCGACGCCTGAAGTAAATATTGATCAAAGTCTTTCTTTATCTTTATTTATTTATTTTATACATTTATTTATACTTACTATATTATACTTACTATATATATACGAATTATCTTTATTTATTTATTTTATACATTTATTTATACTTACTATATTATACTTACTATATATATACGAATTTTATCCGCAATTCAATTTGGATAACGATTCGAAACAGATATCTCCAATAGAAAGAGTACGTCTTTGATTTCGTCCGAAGGGTTCTTTTATTCCCCCGGCCTGGCCAGTACAGTACCTAGCCAGGCCGTTCCTTCTTTTGTTCCAATGAATCATGGATCAAATTATTTTTCTGATTTGAAAACCAAATTGTTATTGAAGCAGCAACAAGAGCAAGAAGGACTATTTCCATTCCTATGATAGGAGTTTCATTTCTTATTATTTTTTCTTTTTCCTTTTCTCGATTTCCCTACTGGAATAAAAAAACATACATATTCTATTTCTATTAGAACTCATTTATTTCTTCAAGGGACAAGCTTTGTTTGAACATTTGAGTCCACAAACACAAACAAAATGAATACTATGATTTTTTACTAGATCTAATTGACCCCAATTCAGAAGATCGGACAGGTGAATGAATAATGAATAGGGAAGAAAGGAATAGCTTCGAAAAAAGATAAGACTCAAATTAAAACTCTCCTTCTTTATTTTTATTTTTTTGAGAAAATCGTTTCTTTGCTTGAAAGACTCGAGGAAGAAGTTGAAAAAAAAAAATGGAGCTATGGATTCTTGCGCAACTTAACTCAATCTTATGTTCCGACTTAAATGGATCTTTCAGGCCGGGACTGTCAGTAATAACTCCACCAGCAAAAGAAAAGATATAACTTGTTATTTAAATGAGCCCCCATTCTCTTCTCCTATTTCATCAAGCCTTCCCCCTGGAACACATCAGCACTCCAATTTTCATGATTCTGATACTATCTTGATTACGTTTTACTCCCTTGTTTTGTTGGACAAACGGTACATTCATATACAATAATCATATTGTAGCGGGTATAGTTTAGTGGTAAAAGTGTGATTCGTTCTATTAACAACTGAAATAGTTAAAGGTTCTTTCGGTTTTTTCCTATTCCGATCAAAAACTTTATTTCTTAAAAGGGTTTAATCCTTTACCTCTCAACGCCACGTTTGAGGAAGAATATACATTCTCGTGATTTGTATCCAAAGGTAAATTATAATTTGAATAAGCAAATTGGATTATGGAATCGCGAAACATAATTTTTTTTTTTTTGAGTTGGATCAACCGTTCCTTTTGAATGAGTATGAGTAAAGGATCTATGGATGAAGATACAAAAGTTTATTTCTAATCGTAACTAGATCTTCCACTTTTTGGGGGGGAGGAGGTTGAAGCCAAATAGCTATTAAACGATGACTTTGGTTTACTAGAGTCGTCGACATATTGTTTCAGCTCGGCGGAAGAAAATTCTTTTCCTCAGGATTCTCGCGAGTAGAAATAGGGAACGAAGTAACTAGAAGTATTTTTTAAAATCCCCTCTTCTAGAGGGATCATCTAGAAAGTGAGTTGTTTTGTATGCATTCATATTCATACAGAAAAACTGACATAGATGTTATGGATCGAATTTTTTCTTTGAATTCGGATTTGCGATGACTCCCCTTTTTCCACACATCGTATCGTAAATATTTTCTCTTTTTTTTTTAGTTTCGTTTACGCCTTAGATCTGGGAATCCATCTATATTCCATAAAGGAGCCGAATGAAACCAAAGTTTCATGTTCGGTTTTGAATTAGAGACGTTAAAAATGATGAATCGACGTCGACTATAACCCCTAGCCTTCCAAGCTAACGATGCGGGTTCGATTCCCGCTACCCGCTCCATATTAATTATTATTATTATTATACGTGCATCGTTGATTTGGATATGCATCTTTTCTTTATTCCCTAAAATCTCTCACATACAATACAATTCGTTTATCGGAACGGGCGATAGGAAAGCAAGAATGCGAAAGAAGAAAATCGGAATGAAAAGCAAAGCGCCCATTGTCTAATGGATAGGACAGAGGTCTTCTAAACCTTTGGTATAGGTTCAAATCCTATTGGACGCAATTTATTTCCATCTATTTTTGTAGATTGCTATGCCAAGAAAGATATTTTGAATGATTCGAACCGGAAACACTTCTCAACGATTCCTTTCCTCTTGTACTCAGAGTGATCAATTTCTTTATGTTTGTTCCTGAAGTATAAACAGTTCCATCTGTTCCGGAATAGCTTCCTTCAAAAGGGCTTCTGCTTGTTCGGTGAATGTCTTGGTAGAAGATATGATTTCTTGGAACTGAGGTTTGTTTGTTTTTAAGTGGGTACGTAACTGAACGAGAAATTTCTTTACCTGTCCAATATCTAACGGATCAAGATACCCATTCGCCCCAGTATAAATAGTAAGTATTTGTTCTTCCACCGTGAGAGGGGCTGATTGAGATTGTTTGAGCAACTCGCGTAATCGTTGACCTCTTGCCAACTGATTCTGAGTGGCTTTATCGAGATCAGAAGCGAATTGTGCAAAGGCTTCTAACTCTGCGAATTGAGCCAGTTCCAATTTTGATTTACCAGCTACCTGTTTCATGGCTTTAATTTGAGCTGCGGATCCTACTCTGGAGACCGAAATACCCACATTAATAGCAGGACGGATTCCAGCATTGAATAGATCGGCAGATAAGAATATTTGTCCATCTGTAATGGAAATCACATTAGTAGGAATATAAGCCGAAACGTCCCCAGATTGAGTCTCAACTATGGGTAAAGCGGTCATACTTCCTTCACCTAAACGAGAACTTGATTTAGCGGCTCTTTCCAAAAGGCGTGAATGCAAATAAAAAACATCTCCTGGATAAGCTTCGCGACCGGGTGGTCTTCTTAATAGAAGAGACATTTGGCGATAAGCTTGTGCTTGTTTGGAGAGATCGTCATAAATTATTAAAGTATGTCGTTCACGGTACATAAAATATTCAGCCAGAGCCGCTCCTGTATAAGGCGCGAGGTATTGTAATGTTGCAGGCGAATCCGCCGTTTCGGCTACCACAATAGTGTATTCCATCGCCCCTCGTTCTTGGAAAGTAGTCACTACCTGAGCCACGGAAGATGCTTTTTGACCAATAGCTACATAAACACATATTACATTTTGCCCTTTTTGATTGAGAATAGTATCTGTGGCTACTGCTGTTTTCCCGGTCTGTCTGTCCCCAATAATTAATTCTCGCTGACCGCGTCCTATAGGGATCATCGAATCAATAGCAATAAGCCCCGTTTGAAGAGGCTCATATACGGAACGTCTCGAAATAATACCCGGAGCGGGAGATTCAATTAACCGAGATTCAGAAGCTGAAATTTCACCTCTCCCATCAATAGGTTTAGCCAGAGCATTTATAACACGACCTAAATAAGCCTCGCTCACTGGTATCTGAGCAATTCTTCCTGTTGCTTTTACAGAACTTCCCTCTTGTATCATCAAACCGTCACCCATTAATACAACACCAACATTATTTGATTCCAAATTCAGAGCAATGCCTACGGTACCCTCTTCAAATTCTACTAATTCCCCTGCCATTACTTGATCAAGACCATGAATACGAGCAATACCGTCGCCTACTTGAAGTACGGTGCCGGTATTCACAATCGTGACTTCTCTATTATATTGTTCAATACGTTCACGGATAATATTACTAATTTCGTCGACTCGAAGGGTTACCATTAGTGTCTCTTAATTCTTTTTCGGAAGCAAAGCGAGAAAAAAAAATAATGCCTACAGTGGAAGGGCTAATCAGTTATTTCTTTCATGGCCCCGAGCATGCCAATATTAGCACTGATGGTGCGTAAATGTAACTCACTGTTCAAACAACTATTCAGAGTTCCTAGAGCTCCTTGTAAGGCTTGCTGGAACACTCGTTGTCGTACCTGATTGATTGCTCGTTGTTCTTCAAAACTAATGGTTTCATTTTTGAAATTTTCTAATCGTTCCAAATTATTATAAGTAGCATTAATCAAATTCTCTTTTTCTCGTTCTATCTCAGAGTATCCATTCATTCTAAACTCATCTGCTTCCATTTCCACTTTCCGTAAGCGAGCCCGGGCTTTTTCGAGCTGCTCAATGGCTCTTCCACGTAGTTCTTCTGAATTTCGAATAGTACTCAAGATCCTCTGTTTTCGATTATCTAATAAATCACTTAATGAAAGTAGATTATCTTCCCATTCATTTCACAACTAAACTTCCATGATCTCTTCCCGAACCAAACATGAATCTTTCAATTCATTTGGCTCTCACGCTCAGTTACTTAATGGGCATTCCCATATCTTTTAATGTAATGAGCCTGCCCTCTCTTCTCTGTTCGTATTCCACGATATCGAAACTGATACAAGACCAGAACAGAATATTCGGAGGACTCTTCCGACCAGACAAAAAATCTGTAATTGTCAGCAAAGTTGTTTATTTTTTTTTTTATTTATTATTTTATGAATTTTTCATTTTTTTTTTTCTTCAAATCCAAAGAATTCTTCTTATTTTATACACAGGCCGTCGATTTAGCGTTGGATACAAAAAGGGGGCGAGGCACCCATTTGTTTTTTTTTTTTCATTTTTCAATAAATGGTTCAAATCATTTTATTGATATGAGTGTTCTATATCAGATAAATTGCCAACTATTCTATTCATTTTTAAACCATATCCGTACTAACGTAGTGGTAGAAAGAGTACCATGTTGTGCCTGGACTTCAAACGGTTTAGCTTTAACCATGTTAATGGTCCCACATTATTGGTTGATAGAGAATCAAAGTCGATTTACCAATGAGTCACGAAATGCTATGGTTCTTACATATGATTTCTGAATTTATTCAGAAGTAATTCGTTGAGATCGTGCACCTTTCTTTCCTAGTTATAACTTTCCTATTTATAAATAAATAAGTAAATAAGTGCAGCTGGTTGGATCCAGCCTATTCTTGAAATACACAACTCGCACACACTCCCTTTCCAAAAAAGATCAATACACCAAGCACTACACTTAGATTTATTGGATTTGTTGCTAAAATATCGGTATTAAGCCCGAAACTCCCGGCGTATGACCAGTGACCCAAGGAAACGAAAGAATCGGTTACATTTTTCATATGCTCTCCTCTTATAGATAGGACTAACAAAATTAATTGAACAGAGTTTTCTTTATTGTATAATTTCGCCCCACTTTTGATTGATTTCTTTTTATTTATTTACTTATTTATAAATATGAATTTATTTATAAAATAGATTCATTTCATTTTGAAATTTCATTTATTCTTTATTATTATTTCAATTGAAGTTCCCAATCCAATAAAATACTTATTAATATGAGGTCCCGGGTCTCATGCCAATTGCGAAATACCTCGTTTGTTACAACGCTTCCTAAAAGTGAAAAAAAAAAAAGGGTTCCATTAAGGATGGAAAGGAAGAAAGCGAGTGGATCTACTAATTCCTCATCCTCAAATCAGCCTTTTCCCTGGGGTGGGGTATTGTCTCAACGAATAAGTGGTTGTAGGAGTAAAGTGTTGATATAATTCGAAGAAGCAAGCGGCAAGTTCACGGCAATCAAATAAGAAAAAAATAAGTACGTATTTTTCACATTTATAGGATTAAACAAAAGGATTCGCAAATAAAAGCGCTAATGCCACGACCAGTCCGTAAATTGTTAAAGCTTCCATAAAAGCCAGACTAAGCAATAAAGTACCTCGTATTTTACCCTCTGCTTCTGGTTGTCTCGCAATACCTTCTACAGCTTGGCCCGCAGCAGTACCTTGACCAACTCCAGGTCCAATTGAAGCAAGCCCTACGG
>NW_027519740.1:0-2500 GCF_043159265.1 Tasmannia lanceolata | reverse complement strand
AGTAATAAAAGAATCGATTAAGAAAAGAATGGATACCCCGGAGACAAGGAAGCCAATCAACAGATCCTCCATTTTTCCATCTAATTTTTTGTTTCGTTATAGTTACAAGAGATGACTGGAAATCCTTTATTTTTGCAAGCCGATCGCTCTTTTGACTTTGGAAAAATTCTCTTTATCAGTATACCGTTCTTCTACACATTCGTTTCCACTCCATAATCGAGAAAGAAAAGAATATTTAATAGTTAGGATTCATTAAAAAAAGGAATCGATAATCTACTCACAGGAGAACCCTTTCCCCCATCAGGCACTAATCTATTTTTAACATCTAATTAGATCGGGTAATCATTCGAATTAAGAACAAAAGCTCGTTACTTTTGGTTTCCCTATAATTGGAGCGATAGAGCCCTATCCATTTATTCACTCGATCCAATGGTGAATTGGTTTGGTCCCGTTCCAAGAATCAAAACAAGATTTTGTACCGATTCGGTAAGGATAAAGTATTATCAACAAAATTCTCCATTGATACGACATGCTATTTTTTCCATTCATTCCCTTTCAGGATCAGTCGTGGTCTTACAAACTATACCAATGGTATGGACGAATCCCTTGCTTCATCCAAATGTGTAAAAGATCATAGCCGCACTTAAAAGCCGAGTACTCTACCGTTGAGTTAGCAACCCGGAAAAATATGGTGTGTAGATACGATCGGAATAAAAATAAAACTCAAACCAAGAGATTGGGATTGGATTGCTCGACCCCGTCAAAACATTGAACTAGTAACAAACAAATCTAAAAGAAAATTTGATGATCAATTATGAACATCAAAATGAACAGATTAGATGAAAATACAACGAATTCCCGGATCAATATAGATGGATGCCAAAATTTATGGATCATCCATATTTTTATCAATATTTTTTTTTTTCATTTTTCATTAAGAAGCCAAAATTTATGGATCATCCATATTTTTTATCAATATTTTTTTTTTTTCATTTTTTCATTAAGAAGATACTTCTTGTGTCGCAGCGAATCTGGCGAACTCACCATTTGAGTGAAATTGAAATAAAGTAAAGAAATAAAGAAAACAAACCTTATGAGGCTGGGATAAATGGATCTATTTATCCACGATCAAATTATATTTGATCGATACAACATTGTCCAATATGAATTGAATGTTGGTTGAGAAAAACAAATTCAATTAAAGAAAATAAGTACTTGTGTTGGATTGACACTACACAGATCAGAAATGAAGTGTGGATGGGGGAATAAATAAGAAAAAAAAAAAAAGTAGGAAAAAAAATCTCTAGTTTTATTCAATAGAGGTACAATAAACAAGATTGACCCCCTTGTTTTGTTGGTGGAGTCCCCAACGAAAAACAATCCGATTGATGGTAATCCCATACCATCATTTTTCTAGATCCGATTATTTTCATCTATTCACTCGAGATTTTTTTTTTCTATCTGTCCTCATATCAATAAAAAAAAAGATTTTTTTTTCGTTATCGTTATCTGATATGGGATTATAGAGGAGCAATAGTGAATAGGTATGAATAGAGTAAGAAAAAATCGGAGTGGTGGAGAAAGAATTACACAAAGCTCGATAAGATACTGGGCACCCCCCTTTTTTGTTTATTTCATTTATTTCATTTCGTTTGATTAATTCGAAGTTCCTTAAAGGACCTCTGCCTTCTTTGAAAATATCATGAACAGTTTCCTGTAGGTTGAGCGCCTTTTTCAAGGAAATATAGAATAGCAGGAAACGTTTTGAATAAGTTTTGATTCTTTATCGGATCGTAAAAAACCCACTTTACGAAGATCTCTTCCTTCTCTTTGGGATCGAACATCAATCGCAATGATTCGATAGATGACTCATTGGGATAGATATAGATGAAACAATGCCCCCCCTAGAAAACGTATAGGAGGTTTTTCTCCTCATACGGCTCGAGAAAGAATGATTCGAGTTTGAATTTATGCTATGCATATCATATAGTGACAAATGTATCCATAAAAATCATCAATTAGACTATAAGTTTGAGGTCGTTTTTTTTTGTTCTTCCTTCCTTTCCTTTCCTGAAAAAAAAAAAAGAAAATATCATTCGTACTCATAACTCAAGTTGGGCAATTCTCAAAGAGCTTAAAGGGAAATCCTTGGACATTTGTTGAGCCGTCCTCTAACCTCTTTTATTTGTCCCCGCCTAGAATCTCTTTTTCTTCCTCATTCTGATCTAGTTCCAGTTTGTTTGAGACAATTGAAAAATGGTGTTTCCTTGTTCCGGTATCCTTTATCTTTGCTTTGAATCATTGGGTTTAGACATTACTTCGGTGATCCTTAATCGTTTTCAAAATGGTCGCAACATACCTTTTGTTATTTCTTTCTATTGAAAGAATCATACGAAACGATTGATTCCCCTGTAATACACTTTTGATCAAAATAGTTTTACCAATTCCGGCAAATTTTACTTTTGTTTTTTTTTTATTCGAAACTTGTTGGAATTTGAAA
>NW_027519739.1:20000-23615 GCF_043159265.1 Tasmannia lanceolata | reverse complement strand
CGCAGCCGAAATACCGGTATCACTGAAATAGAACAAACAATAACAATACATGTAGGCATGGTTCATTTTATACAGATTTTGCTTTACTTTAGGTTTAGTAACCCTTCCATAAATTCTATCAAGTCAAAAGTAAAGTGAATGGAATATATGAATCTTCCTCCCAATCACTACATTGACTTCCAATTATTTATTGTAGCCAGATGCAAAAAAAAAAAAAGCAATTAGGCTCAAAGAAAAAAAATCTGTTCCATATTGCACTTTATTGTTTATTAATGAGATCCGGACGACACAGATATTGAAAAATTGATACCTTCCATTGCCGATTAACTCGAATTCTATGGGGATCATGAATCATACCCCAAGACAATCAAATAATAAAAGATCCTCTTGCGGTATGTTATATTATCTTGTATAGGTACAAAGCAAAATGGGTCCAGATCAATTCGTTGTTCTTAATTTTGATTTTACCCCACCCACACCCAGTCTTAAGAACTTTAATCCCAGTGATGTAATTAGTCCCAAGAACTCCCTCCTGTTTAGGATTCAGGATCCACATAGAATTAGTCATTTTGACTAACATGTTTAGTTTCGAAAAAATAGAGATCTTATCTTTCGCATTTCAACTTAGAATGCATCATGTGAGAATCAAAATATAATAGATGGGCATAAAGTTTCTATAAGTGACTAACTTACCCCAATATGAATATGAGTAGAGCGGGACGGGCATACACTGAACGGCCCATCCCATTTTTTTTTTAATTCAACTTTGATCTATGTTCCCATCCTACCTAATATCAAAAAGGTAAAAGATGTTTATTTCCATCCGCAATTTATACTCGATTCTTTTTCTTACAATTGGAAATCGAAAGGAATCTATGATTCATAGAAGAATCATTAGAACTCAGAAAGAAAAATTGGATCATATTGTATCCAACCTTATACCTTATACTCTTAAACAGAAGATTGTTAAAGAGAACAATCTTTGTTTTGATAGAAGCGGTCTGGGACGGAAGGATTCGAACCTCCGAGTAACGGGACCAAAACCCGCTGCCTTACCACTTGGCCACGCCCCATTTAGATTTCAATTCGACACTAATAAACACTAATATTGTTATTGGTTATTCGTCAATTCCAGCCCAAATATCTATGGAATAGGTTGTTGCTAGGATTCTATACGTGTAAATGTAGAATGAAAATGAATTCATTGATCATTCCATATAAGTCAATTAAGATATTGTATGAAAGTATGATTCCTTCTATTCTCATTTGAGAATTGAAGGATTTTTGATTGGGGGAAGTTCAAAGAAAAAGAAAGAAGGATTTTTTGTCTTCTCTTCTTTCTTAATTTTTCCCTTATATCAATAACTCAATAAAAATGAAATTATCTCCAAGAACGAAATATTTCTTATGCTTAATATCTTTAGTTTGATCTGTATCTGTCTTAATTCTGCCCTTCATTCGAGTAGCTTTTTCTTCGCCAAATTGCCCGAAGCTTATGCTTTTTTCAATCCAATCGTAGATTTTATGCCAGTCATACCTGTGCTCTTTTTTCTCTTAGCCCTTGTTTGGCAAGCTGCTGTAAGTTTTCGATGAGATCTTTAATACTGTCCTAGAAACATTCATATTCATGATTTATTCGATAAAATAAATTCAACTCTAACATAACAATTGATAAGATCAGATAAGTCTTACATTATGAACCCTCGATTCAAAGATTGAAATTCTTTTGCTTTTTGATAGCCGCGATGAATCTGGATCACCTAATTTCCGCATTATGCCCTTCCAGTTCCAGGGGTCAAAGACCCCATTATGGTACCCCATAATACCTAATTGGGGTATGACAAGATAATTTTGGTAACAAAGGAATTCCTGCAAATTCCTTTCTTTTCTAGAAACCACTTTTTCATTTCTTTTCTTGGTGTCAAGGATATGTGGTACAAAAATAGAGAATCTATTCCCTTATTTCCTTTGCAAAAAACAAAAAAAAAATGATCTTGGAGATTGTGCAATGCTTACTCTCAAACTCTTCGTTTACACAGTAGTGATATTCTTTGTTTCTCTCTTCATCTTCGGATTCCTATCTAATGATCCAGGACGTAATCCTGGACGTGAGGAATAAAAAAATCAGAGATTTTTCATTATTTCCTTGCTTGATTTCTGCATTTTCCTATGCTTTTCTCTATTCCAGACATTTAACTATGATAAAGGACTTGATATTTTTTCGAATTCGAAAGATAAATCTCAAGTGATCCGAGGGAACGGAGAAAGAGGGATTCGAACCCTCGGTACGAACAGCTCGTACAACGGATTAGCAATCCGTCGCTTTAGTCCACTCAGCCATCTCTCCCAATTACAAAAAGATAATTCATATGCGACGCCTGAAGTAAATATTGATCAAAGTCTTTCTTTATCTTTATTTATTTATTTTATACATTTATTTATACTTACTATATTATACTTACTATATATATACGAATTATCTTTATTTATTTATTTTATACATTTATTTATACTTACTATATTATACTTACTATATATATACGAATTTTATCCGCAATTCAATTTGGATAACGATTCGAAACAGATATCTCCAATAGAAAGAGTACGTCTTTGATTTCGTCCGAAGGGTTCTTTTATTCCCCCGGCCTGGCCAGTACAGTACCTAGCCAGGCCGTTCCTTCTTTTGTTCCAATGAATCATGGATCAAATTATTTTTCTGATTTGAAAACCAAATTGTTATTGAAGCAGCAACAAGAGCAAGAAGGACTATTTCCATTCCTATGATAGGAGTTTCATTTCTTATTATTTTTTCTTTTTCCTTTTCTCGATTTCCCTACTGGAATAAAAAAACATACATATTCTATTTCTATTAGAACTCATTTATTTCTTCAAGGGACAAGCTTTGTTTGAACATTTGAGTCCACAAACACAAACAAAATGAATACTATGATTTTTTACTAGATCTAATTGACCCCAATTCAGAAGATCGGACAGGTGAATGAATAGGGAAGAAAGGAATAGCTTCGAAAAAAGATAAGACTCAAATTAAAACTCTCCTTCTTTATTTTTATTTTTTTGAGAAAATCGTTTCTTTGCTTGAAAGACTCGAGGAAGAAGTTGAAAAAAAAAAATGGAGCTATGGATTCTTGCGCAACTTAACTCAATCTTATGTTCCGACTTAAATGGATCTTTCAGGCCGGGACTGTCAGTAATAACTCCACCAGCAAAAGAAAAGATATAACTTGTTATTTAAATGAGCCCCCATTCTCTTCTCCTATTTCATCAAGCCTTCCCCCTGGAACACATCAGCACTCCAATTTTCATGATTCTGATACTATCTTGATTACGTTTTACTCCCTTGTTTTGTTGGACAAACGGTACATTCATATACAATAATCATATTGTAGCGGGTATAGTTTAGTGGTAAAAGTGTGATTCGTTCTATTAACAACTGAAATAGTTAAAGGTTCTTTCGGTTTTTTCCTATTCCGATCAAAAACTTTATTTCTTAAAAGGGTTTAATCCTTTACCTCTCAACGCCACGTTTGAGGAAGAATATACATTCTCGTGATTTGTATCCAAAGGTAAATTATAATTTGAATAAGCAAATTGGAT
>NW_027519739.1:5000-17500 GCF_043159265.1 Tasmannia lanceolata | reverse complement strand
CCATTAGTGTCTCTTAATTCTTTTTCGGAAGCAAAGCGAGAAAAAAAAATAATGCCTACAGTGGAAGGGCTAATCAGTTATTTCTTTCATGGCCCCGAGCATGCCAATATTAGCACTGATGGTGCGTAAATGTAACTCACTGTTCAAACAACTATTCAGAGTTCCTAGAGCTCCTTGTAAGGCTTGCTGGAACACTCGTTGTCGTACCTGATTGATTGCTCGTTGTTCTTCAAAACTAATGGTTTCATTTTTGAAATTTTCTAATCGTTCCAAATTATTATAAGTAGCATTAATCAAATTCTCTTTTTCTCGTTCTATCTCAGAGTATCCATTCATTCTAAACTCATCTGCTTCCATTTCCACTTTCCGTAAGCGAGCCCGGGCTTTTTCGAGCTGCTCAATGGCTCTTCCACGTAGTTCTTCTGAATTTCGAATAGTACTCAAGATCCTCTGTTTTCGATTATCTAATAAATCACTTAATGAAAGTAGATTATCTTCCCATTCATTTCACAACTAAACTTCCATGATCTCTTCCCGAACCAAACATGAATCTTTCAATTCATTTGGCTCTCACGCTCAGTTACTTAATGGGCATTCCCATATCTTTTAATGTAATGAGCCTGCCCTCTCTTCTCTGTTCGTATTCCACGATATCGAAACTGATACAAGACCAGAACAGAATATTCGGAGGACTCTTCCGACCAGACAAAAAATCTGTAATTGTCAGCAAAGTTGTTTATTTTTTTTTTTATTTATTATTTTATGAATTTTTCATTTTTTTTTTTCTTCAAATCCAAAGAATTCTTCTTATTTTATACACAGGCCGTCGATTTAGCGTTGGATACAAAAAGGGGGCGAGGCACCCATTTGTTTTTTTTTTTCATTTTTCAATAAATGGTTCAAATCATTTTATTGATATGAGTGTTCTATATCAGATAAATTGCCAACTATTCTATTCATTTTTAAACCATATCCGTACTAACGTAGTGGTAGAAAGAGTACCATGTTGTGCCTGGACTTCAAACGGTTTAGCTTTAACCATGTTAATGGTCCCACATTATTGGTTGATAGAGAATCAAAGTCGATTTACCAATGAGTCACGAAATGCTATGGTTCTTACATATGATTTCTGAATTTATTCAGAAGTAATTCGTTGAGATCGTGCACCTTTCTTTCCTAGTTATAACTTTCCTATTTATAAATAAATAAGTAAATAAGTGCAGCTGGTTGGATCCAGCCTATTCTTGAAATACACAACTCGCACACACTCCCTTTCCAAAAAAGATCAATACACCAAGCACTACACTTAGATTTATTGGATTTGTTGCTAAAATATCGGTATTAAGCCCGAAACTCCCGGCGTATGACCAGTGACCCAAGGAAACGAAAGAATCGGTTACATTTTTCATATGCTCTCCTCTTATAGATAGGACTAACAAAATTAATTGAACAGAGTTTTCTTTATTGTATAATTTCGCCCCACTTTTGATTGATTTCTTTTTATTTATTTACTTATTTATAAATATGAATTTATTTATAAAATAGATTCATTTCATTTTGAAATTTCATTTATTCTTTATTATTATTTCAATTGAAGTTCCCAATCCAATAAAATACTTATTAATATGAGGTCCCGGGTCTCATGCCAATTGCGAAATACCTCGTTTGTTACAACGCTTCCTAAAAGTGAAAAAAAAAAAAGGGTTCCATTAAGGATGGAAAGGAAGAAAGCGAGTGGATCTACTAATTCCTCATCCTCAAATCAGCCTTTTCCCTGGGGTGGGGTATTGTCTCAACGAATAAGTGGTTGTAGGAGTAAAGTGTTGATATAATTCGAAGAAGCAAGCGGCAAGTTCACGGCAATCAAATAAGAAAAAAATAAGTACGTATTTTTCACATTTATAGGATTAAACAAAAGGATTCGCAAATAAAAGCGCTAATGCCACGACCAGTCCGTAAATTGTTAAAGCTTCCATAAAAGCCAGACTAAGCAATAAAGTACCTCGTATTTTACCCTCTGCTTCTGGTTGTCTCGCAATACCTTCTACAGCTTGGCCCGCAGCAGTACCTTGACCAACTCCAGGTCCAATTGAAGCAAGCCCTACGGCCAATCCAGCAGCAATAACGGAAGCGGCAGAAATCAGTGGATTCATGGTAAGCTCCTCGCACCAAAATAAAGAAATGGTTAATGATACAATCACTGAATTATGACTTATTATTCCATCACTAAGATCCATCGGGTCGAAGTAACTAAGAACTCCAAATTGAAGTGATGATATTACTGAATCATCATAACTGCTTCAATATCTCGTTTTTAGTTCCTATCCATGGAGTCTTTGTAAAGTCATACGATTCTAGTTCTTCCATTTCTTTGTTCCGAACCACTCTTTCAATTCTTCGCTCTTTCTCTTCTATATCCTTAACTTCATCTGTTTATTCATTCAATCCACAGCCAAAGATGAAACGGAAGTCCTTCCGTTGGAATCCATCTAACTTCAGTGGGATGGGAAATAATATATATGGATAGTCCATATATAACTCGTGAATATCTAATATCACATATACATATGTTTCTTCCATAACGTAAACCATTCGTATCTTATATTGAATTGGATTATAGAATCATTCTTCGAAACATACACAGGGATTGAATTATAGCCATTACATATACCCAGCTCAACCTCCCTAACCTACCTTTTTCTGAATCTTATTTGTTTGTAAACTTTTCTCTTCCTTTTCTTTATCATTATTGCGCATTGATATAAACGGATGGATTCATCAGCCCGAACCATTCCATATCCATATCAAGATTTGATTGATCCAATTGCAGACAATTTTTGTCAACCATTGAATTGATAGAACATAGTTTTTTTGTTTAGGCATACGTCGGAAACAGATAACATAACAATTCTTTCTTATTCAAATTATGAATCGTAATACCGTAATCGTAATTGACTGATATAAATAGAATATCAATTGGAGAGGTATGACGTAAATGGACCAAACGGGAATCTTAGGAAAAAAGATCTTTTCGATCTCTTTCCTTTTTTTTTTTTTAATTCCCTAATATCGTACATCTTTATTGACCCTACTCTAAATCGTATCTACCATATTTGTAGATATCCATCATGTTCCCCAAGTAGATTATCTTGAGCCACCCATGAGTTGGGATAGTCTTGTTTTTTTTTTCAAAAAAAAAAAAACAAGACTATTTTGGAAGCTAGTCAATGATGACCCTCCATGGATTCACCTATATAAGCCGCGGCTAAAGTCGCAAAAATAAGAGCTTGAATCCCGCTTGTGAATAATCCAAGAAACATGACAGGTATAGGAACCACTAAAGGTACTAAAGAAACAAGAACAACAACTACTAATTCATCAGCCAATATATTCCCGAAAAGTCGAAAACTAAGTGATAAAGGTTTTGTGAAATCTTCTAGGATGTTAATTGGTAAAAGTATTGGAGTTGGTTGAATGTATTTACCGAAATAGCCCAATCCCTTTTTAGTAAGACCCGCATAGAAATATGCCACTGACGTGGGTAAAGCTAAAGCAACAGTAGTATTTATATCATTCGTGGGTGCAGCTAACTCCCCATGAGGTAACTGTATGATTTTCCGAGGTAAAAGAGCACCTGACCAGTTAGAAACAAAAATAAATAGGAACATAGTTCCAATAAAAGGAACCCAAGGACCATAATCTTCTCCAATCTGAGTTTTGCTCAAGTCTCGAATGAATTCAAGTACATATTCGAAGAAATTCTGACTGTTAGTTGGAATGGTTTGTGGGTTCCGAACAGCTATAGTGGCTGAACCTAATAAGATAGCAATTACGACCCAAGAAGTGATAAGTACTTGGGCATGGACTTGGAAACCCCCTATTTGCCAATAGAAATGTTGGCCTACTTCCACACCGGATAGATCGTATAACCCTTTGAGTGTGTTGATGGAACATGGTAGAACATTCATATTGCCCTCTGACAGAAATAGAACTTAAAAAAGAATTATTTTGATTCAACCCTCTCTTTCTCGACTCGACTACTTTAAATCGTATATTTAGGATACCAAGTAATCACATAATATCCCCAGTGATTTTGATCTCTTTTTTGAGATTCAGAAATAGTAACCGATTAAATCAATCTATGGGGTTCAAAAAGTCATTGGCTTATCTTATTATTAATCAACGATTTCTTATATAGCTAGAACGACCCTCACAAATTGCGGATACTAATTTGTTAAGAATCAATCGGATTGACGCTATAGCGTCATCGTTGGCTGGAATAGAAATATCTGCGAGATCCGGGTTACAATTTGTATCGATTAAGCAAATCGTCGGAATCCCTAAAGTGAGACATTCTCGAAGAGCCGTATATTCTTCTTGCTGATCAACGATGATTACAATATCGGGTAAGCCCGTCATATATTTGATCCCACCCAAATATGTTTGCAGGTGAGATAATTGTCTCTTCAACATTGCTGCATCTCTTTTCGGTAGACGGTTGAGTTTCCCCGCCTTTTGTTCCGCTTTCAAATCCCTAAACTTATGAAGTCTCGTTTCTGTAGTGGACCAATTCGTTGACATACCACCGAGCCATTTTTTATTAACATAATGACACCGAGCCTTTATTGCAGCTGATGCTACTGAATCAGCTGCTTTATTTTTGGTACCAACTATTAAGAAGTGTTTTCCCCTACTTGCTGCATCAAAAACTAAATCACAGGCTTCTGACAAAAAACGAGCAGTTCTAGTAAGATTTGTAATATGAATACCTTTACGCTTTGCAGAGATGTAAGGTGCCATTCTAGGATTCCATTTCCTAGTACCATGACCAAAATGAACTCCTGCTTCCATCATCTCTTCTAAATTAATGTTCCAATATCTTCTTGTCATTTTTCCCCACACTTTCTCTTTTTTTTTTTTTTAAGAGACGAGGTACCCTGAAATAAATAATTGTTCCGACGGAACCTTCTCCCGGAGATTGACCCTTGATACATGGTCCAAGTGATTAATTCCTTTCTATTCGTTATTATCTTTATTACCCAATAAAAAGACCGGACCATACCATATAATTAAAGTTAAAAGAAAAGAATCAATTTGCTCTTAGGAATCATGAAATCCCGTAAATTATTGTTCTGGTGTATTATGGAAATTATTTGGGATGTAAGAACCAAATAATTCTCTGTGGTGGAACAAAATATCTCTAATTTCCCCCTCGAATAGATTCTTCTTTTTGATTTCCAAGGGAATGTTGTTGTCTTGCCTTGAACGGTGCACTAATCCCTTGAATCCGGTACCAACAGGTATCATCCTCCCCCAGAACAACGTTCTCTTTCAGGCCTTTCAACCAATCAATACGACCTCGTAGAGCGGCTTTTGCTAAAACTCGAGCAGTTTCTTGAAAACTTGCTTCGGATATGAAACTTTGAGTATTCAGAGATGCCCTGGTAATTCCCAATAAGATGGCTCGGTAACAGATCGCTTCTTCCAAAGCACGCCCTGTTCGTTCCGCTCGAAACAATCCTATTAGTTCTCCGGGTGAAAAAACATTAGACATTCCATCTTCTGAAACCAACACTTTTGATGTTATTTGACGTACAATAATCTCTATATGCCTATTATGGATTTGCACCCCCTGGGATCGATAAACCCTTTGGATCTTATTAACCAAAGAGATACGACTTTGCGCTATGGTTAGCTCAGCACCAATCAAGAATTCCCACGGAATTCCAAGAATTCTTTTTATATGTTCGTTCCAACCCTCAACCCTCTTTTCTAGGTTCATCGATATTGAATCAATCGAACGCACTTCTAACACTTGTTCCACTTTTGGAAGACCTTGCGTTATATCACCCGATCTCGATTTTTCATATATAAATGTAACTAATGTATCCCCTTCGTAAAGGATTTCTCCATAATGACCATGAACGGTTGCCCCTGGGGTGGCCAAATGAGGCTTAGCTGATCTTATGACTAAGGAGTCAACATGAACAATTAGAACTTGACCAGATTTTATCTGTGGTCCATATTTGGATATACATACATTTTCACAAATAAACTGTCCGAGGACAATTATTTTGGATGTCTTCTCACAATAATCGTGATGGAGAAAGCACCAAGTCAAATCGAATGGATGAAAAATGATGTTCCTGCATGGATAGGGATTATAAATTCTCCCATTTTCATCCATTAAATAATATTTAAGTACTTGTAAAGTCTGTTTTAAATTGTCAAGTAGCAAATATTTATTTAACAAGATCTGATTATGAGTTATTAAATAGTAAGGTGAATAAAAATTCGCAATTTTAGGTACAGTCCCTAAGGGACCCAACGAATTCCTAATCGGAATCATGGGATCCTCTTTAATTTGAATTGATTCTTTTGTCACATTGTGAGATTTAGAACCATTGAATGGACCAATTCGAGAACAATTGGATAATGACAAAATTAGAAAAGATTGGCATTCCTTATTTCTATTCAGCAACGTACGAATAGTTCCTTGATGTTGGGTAAGTGATTGAATCCTCCTCGCCTTGGAATAAAAAGGATTGATATTGGTGTGATCTGATCCATTATCTGGGATCAATCCCGAACCCGCCATATCATTCCTTTTTCCGATATACGAAATAGGGGACTTCACTAAGTCAATTCTTATGAAATCTCGAATCAGATCATTTGCCCTCACTTCAACAATGGAAGCCTGAACCTTTTCTATAGAACCATTTCGGTCTTGGTCCCAATTCAATACTAAACAAGTACGAACTAATTGAATACTTGTGTAATAAATTCCTCGAATTGGTTTGCCATTTCTATAAAGGATATAATTTTCAACTCGGAATTTCACATTATCCCTTTCTTGCAACAGATCCTGGGGAAAAAGCGTTGCTAAATTGATACCATCAGCTATTTCATATGTGACTACGGATCGAACCGAAACAAAATACTTTTTCTTGGTAGGTGTGATCCGTTGGACATAGATCCAATTTTGTAATTTTTTTGATTCCTTAGAATTTTTTTTTCCCGTTCCTGGTGGTATCAAGATGCCGCTGTGCCGGGAGATCTTATCTGTCTCTCCAGGAAAATGGATATCTCCAGAAAAGATTTTCAGTTCAATCCTTTTTTTTTTTCTCTCCACTCGGACTAATCCACCTACGCGGCTTCTTGTATTTAAAGTGATTCGTGTATCGACTCCAATGATACTATTGTTCTGTACCATTATGGACGAAGAGCCAGGTAAGATATGCACTTCTTCGGGAATGAAAAAAAAGCGATCTACTTTCATTTGGTATTTCGGACTAAATTCCTTTGCTCCTCGATACTCAATCAAATCCTCTTTTTTGACGATTGAATCCACTTCTACAGTCCCATACTTAGTAATTCCTGAACTGCTTCTTCTGTATCGGGGATCGTCGAAATAAGCAAGAATACTATTTCTACGTAAAATACCATTTATGGGTATTTCAATCGAGATACCAGAACGAGGCATTAGTTCTTTCTCTCGTTCTTGATCATATTGGAATGGGATGATGAATCTATTTCTTCGCCTTTTCGCCAATAAATCAGAATTCTCGTGGAGAATGGCAGGATATATGAAATTCCAACGACCATTGGATATGATTCGAGCAGGTCCTGAATAATCAAGAATCTTTCCCTCTTTTTTACCGGAAGGATCTGAACTAAACAATTTGTGTCTCACTCGATCATTAGTCACTGAGAGGTCAGAACTCTCTCTCTGTTCGACAGAAAGAGAATGAATGTTCATTTGATCTTGATCCTTGTGGAGCGAAAAAGGCACTATACTAGATCTGCACGGACCCCCCGATAATATCCATAAATGACTTGTTTTAGGTAAGAGATGAACATTACCATATGTATATTCAGGTGCATGGTACACATCGGTACTCCAGTGCATTTCTCCCTCTGAGTCAGAATAAATATGTTTTCGAACTCTCTCTTTAAAATTGAAAGTGGATGTTCCAGCGCGAATCTCGGCAATCACTTGTTCTGATTCTACATATTGATCATTTTGAACTAAAAGAAAACTTTTTGGTGGAATATTCACATTATGTAGAATATCCTGACTCTCAATAGTGACATACAGGTCTATATAACATAGAAAAGCAGGATGCCCATGACGTGTACGTGTGGGATGAACCAAATCCTCATTGAATTTTATTTTTCCATTAGAGGGGGCTCGTACATGTTCTGCAGTACCACCTGTGAATACTCCACCGGTATGAAAAGTTCTTAATGTTAGTTGAGTCCCTGGTTCCCCAATTGATTGACCCGCAATGATACCTACTGCTTCTCCCAATTCGACCAGGTCACCATGAGTGGGACTCCGACCATAACATAATCGACAGATCCAAGATGTACTCCTGCAAATAAAGGGGGTTCGAATATATATTGATTGTGCTCGAAAGGTTATGAATCGATTGACAAGCCCAACCCCAATATCTTGATTTCGAGCGGCAATGCATCGTAGACCCATATATATATCGTCTGCTAATACACGACCAATTAGTGTTTGGATCAACATTTTTTCCGTCATCCCATTTCGAGGACTCACGGAAATACCTCGGATAGTGCCACAATCTGTTCTACGTACAACAATGTGTTGAACTACTTCAACAAGTCGACGCGTGAGGTATCCAGCATCTGATGTTCGTACAGCAGTATCCACAACTCCTTTGCGAGCTCCGTAGCAAGAAATGAGATATTCCGTTAAAGAAAGTCCTTCGCGTAAATTGCTTTGAATGGGTAAATCAATCATTTGTCCTTGGGGATCCGACATTAATCCTCTCATACCGACTAATTGGTGTACCTGAGATGCATTTCCCCGAGCTCCCGAAAAGGACATTATATGGACTGGATTAGAAGGATCCGTCATCCTAAAATTAGGATGCATTTCTTGTCTCAAATATTCACTTGTAGCATACCATATCTCAATGGATTGACGTAATTTTTCTACCGCGTGTACATTCCCATAATGATGGTGCTTTTCCAAAATCAAACTTTGTTGTTCAGCATCTTGGACTAGCCATCCCTTAGAAGGTATTGTTAAAAGATCATCAATTCCTAATGAAATGGATGTAGCAGTGGCTTGCTGGAAACCCATAGTCTTTACTTGATCCAGTATGTGTGATGTATATGCCATTCCGAAGTGATCTATTAATCGACTAATAAGTCGTTTCATGGCAGTTCCATCTATCACTTTATTGTGAAAGACCAGATCGGCCCGTTCCGCCATAAGTACCTCCATATTCTGTTGAGTAGGATTCGACAATAGGTTTGAGTCAGTGATTCGAAGACTTCCTTTCCTCTATCTTGATTCACGTATCAATTCAGGAATTAGGATACCGGTTGAACCGTAGAGACCCGAATTCACAAGGTATCGTATCACATAATTACTTAGCTTAGGTACCTTATGAGTAGGCTCGGCAAAACCCCTGTATGGCTTCTTCTATTTCTCGATAAAAAGAAATATGACCAATGGTGGTTCGAATGTATATACAAAGGATTTCTTTTTTGACACTTCTTACTAGTAGATAGTGCCCATAAATCTCATGATAGGTACCCAAAGATTCATATTGAACTTCGATGGGCACTTCTCTTGGGGCAATGAAACGTTGATCTAGTCGCCACCGGAGCCACAAAGGACTATCTAAATTGATTCGTTTCTGCCGGTAAGCTCCAAGTGCATCATAGGAACTACAAAAATAGGGTTCTTTTTCTTTCGTATACTTATAGTTATTATTATACTCGTAAACTGTTTCATTTTGATAGTTTCTGTGATTCCATGGATTATACCTATTTGCACAAATACCTCGACGATTTCCGATGGTTAATACATAGAGTCCAATAAGCATATCTTGGGTTGGTATGGAAATGGGATCCCCAATAGCTGGAGACAAGAGATTCATATGAGAAAACATAAGTAAACGAGCCTCTGCTTGAGCTTCCAAAGATAAAGGTACATGAACAGCCATTTGATCCCCATCAAAGTCTGCATTGAATCCCTTACGAACTAATGGATGTAAACAAATAGCACGTTCCTCCGCTAAAATAGGTTGGAACGCCTGTATGCCTAATCTATGCAGGGTGGGTGCTCTATTCAGCAATATGGGGTGCCCTTGCATAACTTCTTGAAGTATTTCCCATACAATTGGTTCTTTTTCCCGAATTTTACTTTTTGCAATCCCTATGTTGGAAGCAATATGTTGTCTGATTAGACCACGAATTACAAATGTCTGGAAAAGTTCTATTGCTATTTCTCGAGGTAATCCACATCGATGTAATGAAAGCGAAGGGCCCACGACAATGACGGAACGCCCCGAATAATCGACCCGTTTACCAAGTAGAGTCTCACGAAATCTTCCCTCTTTGCCTTCAATTACATCTGAAAACGACTTGTAAACTTTATTATGACCATCCCTCATTGGTTGCCCGCGGATCCCATTATCAAGAAGTGTATCTACGGCTTCTTGTACCAATTTCTCCTGACACATTACTGATTCCCCTGGCGTAGATCTACTTGTTGTTAATGGATCGGTAAGAGTATTGTTCCGATAGATAACTCTTCGATAGAGTTCATTAATATCCGAACTCATTGGTTTACCCCCATCTATCTGAATGATTGGTCTCAACTCCGGAGGAAGAACTGGTAATAGGCACAAAACCATCCGTTCTGGTTCTACATTTGTTCGAACAAAATGCTTAGCTAATTCCATGCGTCTAACCAAAAAATCCTTTCTTCTTCCAACTTTTCTATCTTCCCATTCATTCCCAGTGTACCTTTCTTCCCCTAATTCCTTCCATTCCACCAATGAATGATCTGTAATAATTCGCAAATCTGGATCGGCTAATTGTTCTCTGATAGCACTTGCTCCAGTAGAGATTTCTCGATTTCGAAATGTATCGAAGCCTTGGGTAGTAAAAAAAAGTGGGATGCTATATTTCCGGGATTGTATTTCATATTCGAATGAACCTCGTAATCGTAAGAAAGTCGGTTTTTTAACTATGGGCCTAGCAAAAGAAAAATTGGGATAGGTTCCTATAGGATCCCCCCCTTAAAAACCGGACATGAAGGTTTCCTCTCATCCGGCTCAAGTAGTTACACCAAATAAATAATAAATAAAGGGGGTCTCACTTTCAAATTTTGTTCTAGAAACCCCCATAAAAATCTACTCCTTACTCAAGTTCCCAGTGAGAACCAACCTATATTTCATTGATTCATTTTTACTTTATATTTTATTTTCGGAATTACTTATTCATTATTCAATTACGACATAAATAAAATGTGAAATTGTTGAGTAGCCTACGTCCCCTCGAATGATGAATCCCCTTAAAGGAATACCTTGGAACTCATAAGGGATTTACTTGTCTATGTATCGTTCCATTCGATCTTTTAGGTCCCTACTTCACCTCGACGGTTATGCTATGATGTCCCTTGAAGCATATATGCGATGGATAGATTCCTGTAACCATGTCATATTTGTTTACTTGAACAGAAAACAGAATTTATTTCTAAAAGAAATGGAGTGGCTAATTCCAAGAAAGAATTCTTTTTTTTTTTTCACGAGGTACAGCTAGCAATTCCTATTTATATGTTACGGAATCGACCATGGATCAATTCCCCCTTTATTTGGAAGTATTGAATACACCCATAATTCTGAGCTTCATGTTCTTCTTCTTCCTCTCCCAGGAGACATGTCAGAGCCAGGGGCATCCCAATCGGATTAAATGGGATGACAGTTTCTCATTCCGAATCTGTAAACTCATAATTTCGATCAAATCACACATCGCAGTATACTAGGCTTTCTAATTCCTTAAGGGGTTTATCTAAAAGATTCGCGATATAACTAGGAAGACGTTTAAAATACCACACATGAGTCACTGGACATGCCAGTTTGATGTATCCCATTTGATATCTTCGTATCCGAGAATCAACAAATTCGACTCCGCATTGTTCACAAAATTTCGGGTCTTCTTTTTCATCTCCGATCACTCGATAATTTCCACAAGCACAAATTCCACTTTTTATAGGTCCAGAAATTCTTTCACAAAACAATCCATCTTTTTCCGGTTTATTGGTTTTGTAATGAAAAGTATAGGGTTTTGTCACCTCTCCAACTATCTCTCCATTAGGTAGTATTTTGTTAGCCCAAGCACTTATTTGTTGAGGAGAAACTGATCCAATTCGAAGTTGTTGATGTTTATACCTGTCGATCATATTATAGAATATAAATTCTGATTCATTCCGATCAAGCTTCCTTCCTATGAATCTGGAAGTTCTTCTCAGATACAAGGAAATGATTCAGTTCCAGAGCCAAAGATCGTAGTTCTCGAACGAGTAATCGAAAAGATTCTGGAGCATCCTCGGGGTTAGGTATTGTTCCTCCAATGATCGTAGTACCAAGTACTTCCTGACGAGCTCTAATATGATCAGATTTATAAGTAAGCATCTCTTGTGAAATATGAGCAACACCAAATCCCTCTAGAGC
>NW_027519738.1:20000-21743 GCF_043159265.1 Tasmannia lanceolata | reverse complement strand
TGATGAAGAAAGAGAATTCTTGGTTCAGTTCTCCACCTTAACGACAGAAAAAAGGATTGATCAAATTCTATTGAGTCTGACTCATAGTGATCATTTATCAAAGAATAACTCTGGTTATCAAATGATTGAACAACCGGGATCAATTTACTTACGATACTTAGTTGACATTCATAAAAAGTATCTAATGAATTATGAGTTCAATAGATCCTGTTTAGCAGAAAGACGGATCTTCCTTGCTCATTATCAGACAATCACTTATTCACAAACCTCGTGTGGGGCTAATAGTTCTCCTTTCCCATCTCATGGAAAACCCTTTTCGCTCCGCTTAGACCTATCCCTTCTAGGGGTATTTTAGTGATAGGTTCTATAGGAACTGGACGATCCTATTTGGTCAAATCCCTAGCGACAAACTCCTATGTTCCTTTCATTACGGTATTTTCGAACAAGTTCCTGGATGACAAGCCTAAAGGTTATCTTATTGATGATATCGATATTGATGATAGTGACGATATCAATATTGATGATAGTGACGATATTGATGATGACCTTGATACGGAGCTGCTAACTATGACGAATGTGCTAACTATGTATATGACGCCGAAAATAGACCGATTTGATATCACCCCTCAATTAGAATTAGCAAAAGCAATGTCCCCTTGCATAATATGGATTCCAAACATTCATGATCTGTATGTGAATGAGTCGAATTACTTATCCCTCGGTCTATTAGTGAACTATCTCTCCAGAGATTGTGAAAGATGTTCCACTAGAAATATTCTTGTTATTGCTTCGACTCATATTCCCCAAAAAGTGGATCCCGCTCTAATAGCTCCGAATAAATTAAATACATGCATTAAGATACGAAGGCTTCTTATTCCACAACAACGAAAGCACTTTTTCATTCTTTCATATACTAGGGGATTTCGCTTGGAAAAGAAAATGTCCCATACTAACGGATTCGGGTCCATAACCATGGGTTCCAATGCACGAGATCTTGTAGCACTTACCAATGAGGCCCTATCAATTAGTATTACACAGAAGAAATCAATTATAGACACTAATACAATTAGATCAGCTCTTCATAGACAAACTTGGGATTTGCGATCCGAGGTAAGATCGGTTCAGGATCATGGGATCCTTTTCTATCAGATAGGAAGGGCTGTTGCACAAAATGTACTTCTAAGTAATTGCCCCATAGATCCTATATCTATCTATATGAAGAAGAAATCATGTAAGGAAGGGGATTCTTATTTGTACAAATGGTACTTCGAACTTGGAACGAGCATGAAGAAATTAACGATACTTCTTTATCTTTTGAGTTGTTCTGCCGGATCGGTCGCTCAAGATCTTTGGTCTCCACCCGGACCCGATGAAAAAAATGGGATCACTTCTTATGGATTCGTTGAGAATGATTCTGATCTAGTTCATGGCCTATTAGAATTAGAAGTAGAAGGCGCTCTGGTGGGATCCTCACGGACAGAAAAAGATTGCAGTCAGTTTGATAATGATCGAGTGACATTGCTTCTTCGGTCCGAACCAAGGAATCCGTTAGATATGATGCAAAATGGATCTTGTTCTATCGTTGATCAGAGATTTCTATACGAAAAATACGAATCGGAGTTTGAAGAAGGGGAAGGAGAAGGAGCCCTCGACCCGCAACAGATAGAGGAGGATTTATTCAATCACATAGTTTGGGCTCCTAGAATATGGCGCCCTTGTGGCAATCTATTTGATTGTATCGAA
>NW_027519737.1:17500-27500 GCF_043159265.1 Tasmannia lanceolata | reverse complement strand
TCGTTGCTTTGAATGATGCATATGTAGAAAGCCTATTTTTTTCTAGTATTTACTAGGAGGTTTGATCTTTCTTTCCTTCTTTCTATAGTGGAGATAGTCGCACGTAATGACAGATGACGGCCATATTATTAAAAGCTTGTGGTAAGAATGGGTTTCGTTCGAGTGCCCGGAAATAATATTCCAAAGCCTTCGTATGTTCTCCGTTGCTTGTGTGGATAAGGCCTATGTTATAGAGTATATAACTTCGATCATAGGGATCAATTTCTAGTCGCATAGCTTCATAATAATTTTGTAAAGCTTCCGCATAATTTCCTTCGGATTGAGCTGACATCCGTTACGGTCGTTCATTCTATTCAAAGAATCTCCGTTCCAGAAACGTACGTGAGACTTTCATCTCATACGGCTCCTCCCTTCTGTGCATAGTAATAAGGGGAATAATCCATGGAATCAAAAAAGATTGAAATATTCTCATTATGAACTGACAGGGGCTGGTGTTTTTACAAGAAATCTCTAGCCAGCCTTCCTGCAAGAGGTCTATATTTTCTTAACACCAACCATGTTGGTGCTAGATAGAAATGGTAACTCCAACAATTTCTTTGTCCTCAACGCCCCCTATTTCCAGGAATTAGTCACTTCAACGATCTTCGATGGTTATACGGGTATCCAAAGTACGAACGAGATGGATGTTTGTTGTCCCAACCATTCTTGTTAGTCCCGATCCCGATAAGGAAAAGGGGTAATTTATAACAAAGTTTTCGCGTTGTTGATTCCTAGGTGTAGTGCTTCTTCCTCTATGCCGCCTATTGGTCTGGTCCTAGTGGAGTCGGATTGACCTACAATACAGAACCTGTAGGTGTAACCTTTCGCTCAATACTCAAATCAACAATTGAAGCATCTGAGGCTGCATCAATCGGGGATACACGACAGAAGGAATTGTTCTATCTCTAAATTTCACCTTCACCGAGCATAGGTTTATTTCAAAAATCTTTTTTCTTTGTATTACGAATCATGTCTCTTTTCTCGTAAGACTGAGGTCGGTAAATCATAAATAATAAATAAATAATAATAAAAAAAAATCAAATCGCACCATCTCTGTAATAGGTAAATGCCTCTTTTTCTCCTGAGGTTGTCGGAATTATTCGTAATAAGATATTGGCTACAATTGAAGAGGTCTTATCAATAAAATTTCCATTTATCCGAGATCTAGGCATGGTTAACAATCCATTCCATAATTCTTCTCATTACCCCTAGAGGGAAAATGATCCCACAAACAAAGGAATTGTATAGTACGAAATCACATAAAAACAAACGGACTCATTCTAAAAAAAAAGGTGTCGACCTTCCACTCAAATTGTCCCTTTGGGGCAGGGATGGATAGGAAATATTTGAATCCGATTGTATTTCATTTAAATTAAGTATTAAGTATAAATATTAAGTAGTATACCAATGAACGGAACTATTCCTATTTTATCGAAGCTCAGGAATCAAGGAAGTTTTTCCTACAGATTCTGATGACTCTAGAAGTTTTGATTTGATTATGATCCAAAGAAAAAAAAAATCAAATCAAATAATAGAATCATTCCATGATGAAAATAGAATAAGAATAACCATCCATTTTTTGTGCATAGTGTGTATACACCACGCAATCGAAATATCAAAAAAATCCATGGGACGATTCATGAATTTGTAATAGATTGTGGGGTAGCTCATGAGAGGAATTGTTGTTGAGAAATCTGAAACTAGAAAGGAATTTTGGAATTCCTATGGAACCATAATAGTCTAAATGTAACCATAGTATAAAATAGGGTCAGTTGACTTGTTCCAATTCATTGGTTTAATCCAGTATAAATCTAAGAATAAGACGGGATCGTCTTCTTGACAAACATGAATAGATAGATTCTATCTATTTTTTTTTAATCTTTTTAATAAGATAAGAAAAAGATAAGAAAAAAAATGTTTTTTTATCCCTCGATCCTCGAGGGAAGATCTTTCTTTAATGAAAAGTTTTCTATTTTCTATTTAGAATTGATTGGTCATACCTGTATTGCAATAATACAATAATATGAATGACTCGCTATTCACTCGGTTTCTGGGTCATAATCATAAGATTATGTAGGAGAGATGGCCGAGTGGTTCAAGGCGTAGCATTGGAACTGCTATGTAGGCTTTTGTTTACCGAGGGTTCGAATCCCTCTCTCTCCGTACCTTCACCTAATTCACCAACGGTACCGACTACAATGTATCAAATCAAATAACAATTGATACGAGTATTCCAATCGTACTTTATTTGATATAGATTCTCTATTCCTAATTGCTGTGGTATGGAAAATACCGGAACGGAAAGAATGGACAAGGAATAAAAATCTCACCGCTGATCCATTTGTAATACGTGAATGGGAGAAAAATCCGGATCAAACCTCTTAGATCTATTTACTTCGGCGAAAGAAAAAAAAGGGGCTTGTCCAAAGCTTTGTTATTTTAGTTAGGTTCAAGTCTGACGGGAATAATATTCTACGACTAGCAACTCATTGATTTTCAAACCGATCCACTTAATATCTATTATTTGATTTACTAATCCTTTATATTGGGATGAATAAAGACTCAAATGTTTTGCCAACTCCTCGTGGGGGGATGAATCCATATAATTTTGAATCAGAGCTCTGGATCTTTGTTCATCCCTCATAGTAATAATATCTTGGGGTTTGCAGCGATAACTTGGGATATCTACTATACGGCCATTAACTAAAATATGTCTATGATTAACTAATTGCCTGGCTCCCGGAATGGTCGAAGCCATACCCAATCGAAAAAGGATGTTATCCAAACGCATCTCAAGTAGTTGTAGTAAAACCTGACCTGTTGACCCTTTGGCTTTCCCAGCAATACGAACATATCTAAGTAATTGTTGCTCTGTCAGACCATAATGAAAACGCAATTTTTGTTTTTCTTCTAGACGAATACGATATTGAGATCTTTTCCCGGAACGCGATTGGTTTCTAAGATCACTTCCGGATCTAGGTCTTTTCCTAGTGAGTCCCGGTAAAGCCCCTAGACGGCGTATTTTTTTGAAACGAGGCCCTCGGTAACGAGACATAAAGACTCCTTAATTTTATTGAAATTTCATTTTACAGAATAAACCTAAATTAATACTGAACTAAACGATAAACGAAGCTAAATCCACTGAAGTACTACAAAGAGGAATAAGATGAATTGTATCAATATCCGTATTATTTTGTATATTGTATATATGGGAAGTTAAGGATCCTTTTCTTGATTTGTTCTGTATAGATCAAACGGCTCCAATCCGTTTTTTATTCTTTATTCATAGTTGGAAGTTCCCGCGACATAACATAATAGATCGGTAACCCGACATTTGGAGAAAAAAAAGGGGGGGGTCTTCTCAATATTCCTTGGTCTCAAGGAAAGATGATCAATCCTGATAAAAAAAAAAAAATAGAACAAATAGAGAAAGCCGACTATCGGAATCGAACCGATGACCATCGCATTACAAATGCGGTGCTCTAACCTCTGAGCTAAGCGGGCTCATATAACAGAAATAGTGCGTGAATAGGAATTCGGGAAACTATTGGGATCTTAGTTAGCTATTAGCTATTAATAATTATTAATATTAATTATTATAAATTATTATAACATATTAATTAATATTAATAATTATTAATATAATATGAATTTTGATTTTATTTTTGATTATTTTCTATTTGATTATTTATTTTTGATTATTTCATTTATTAGTAGTCACTAGCACTAGAATTTTTTTTTTTCATTCAAATCAAATTTAAAAAACGCAAAATAATACTATATACATATGAAATAATTCTATATTCTATTATAGAATAGAATATAACTATTAGTTATAGCAGTTATAGCAGATTATATGAATTCTATTTCTATTAGAGTGTAGTTCCTAAGGAAAGGATAAGATAAGGATGCAATCCAGATCCTACTGAGATATTCCTTTTGTTTCATTCGGAAAGGGAGGAGATAGGACGAAAAAAAAAAAAAGAAGAATGAATATCGACCGTTCCA
This sequence comes from Tasmannia lanceolata, assembly GCF_043159265.1. Lineage (NCBI taxonomy): Eukaryota > Viridiplantae > Streptophyta > Magnoliopsida > Canellales > Winteraceae > Tasmannia > Tasmannia lanceolata. The sequence goes on along the minus strand of NW_027519737.1, from coordinate 23,453 downwards.
GTATTCCAAACTGCGCGGGAAAAATGAGAGGGGGGGGGAACATCTATATGTGGGATATATCCATCCATATTGAATTGCAGATACATCAATGATAGAATCATTTCTGATTGGACCAAATAATGGAATGGTCCTCCAATAGATATGAAAGAAGATGGGCAAGAAATAAAATAGGAGCAGACACTTTTTCGATATAGGAATCAGTATCTAATGAATTCAATGGTTCCAACATAAATGAAAGAAGGGGATGGGATCACAATGAGATCGAGATCTCATAAGGGGGATATGGCGAAATTGGTAGACGCTACGGGCTTGATTGGGTTGAGCCTTGGTATGGAAACCTACTAAGTGGTAACTTCCAAATTCAGAGAAACCCTGGAATTAAAAATGGGCAATCCTGAGCCAAATCCAGTTTTCTGAAAACAAGGGTTCAGAAAGCGAGAATCAAAAGAAGGATAGGTGCAGAGACTCAATGGAAGCTGTTCTAACGAACGGGGTTGACTACATTGGTAGAGGAATCCTTCTATCAAAACTCCAGAAAGGATGACCTTATTTAAGTACATAGACGTACTTAAATATCAAATGATTAATCACGACCCGAATCCGGATTTTTTGATTATTTATATGAAAAATTGCAGAATTCTTGCTAAATTAAATCGATTCCAAAAGGAAGAATCGAAGATTCAGTGATCAAATCATTTACTCCAGAGTCTGAAAGATCTTTTGAAGAACTGATTAATCGGACGAGAATAAAGATAGAGTCCCATTCTACATGTCAATACCGACAACAATGAAATTTATAGTAAGAGGAAAATCCGTCGACTTTTGAAATCATGAGGGTTCAAGTCCCTCTATCCCCAATAAAAAAAAAAAGGCCTATTTTATTCCATTCCCTAACCATTTATCCTCTTTTTTCGTCAGTGGTTCAAAATGAGCTTAGCTATGTTTCTCACTCACTCTACTCTTTCACAAATGGATCCGACCAGAAATCTTTCTCTCTTATCACAAGTCTTGTGATAGATATGATCTACGTACAAATGAACATATATGGCAAGGAATCTCCATTATTGAATCATTCACAGTCCATATCATTACTCTTACACTTACAAAGTCTTCTTTTTGAAGATCCAAGAAATTCCAAGGCTGAGGTAAGATTTTCTAATGTTTTTTGAGTCCCTTTAATTGACATAGACCCAAGCCCTCTAGTAGGATGATGCGTCGGGGATGGTCGGGATAGCTCAGCTGGTAGAGCAGAGGACTGAAAATCCTCGTGTCGCCAGTTCAAATCTGGTTCCTGGCACGTGGTTAATATATCGAATAGATACTCATACAAATGAATCGATATGGATCGGGATCCATATTCTATTCGTTAATAGTCTAGATCATGATACATACTTATCCATCTAGGGATATATCTAGATCCCCCATTTTTTTTTTTGATGGGTAAAGAAAAGAATTAGATTCTGTTCCCTCTTCTTTTTTGTTTGTTCATACTGTACCTGCTCTCGCTCAAAAAGAATGTTAATACTTCATACATATTTGAATTGAAGTTAGTTGGCTGAAAACCCAAAAGTCTAGTCTAGAGAGGAATCGAAGGGTAGGAATAGACAGGATTCATTTCAGATACAGTACAAAGAAAATCTGATCCCCTTTTCATTTCTGAATTTTGAGTTCATAATTTCATATTTTCTTTCATATTCTATTTCTTCACTTTCTCTTTCTTCACTCCCTCCTACGTGACTTTTCGGGGCCCATCTAAGTGATGTGCGCGGTACAAAGTTCATGGTGCAGAACTCTTTTGATTCATCCTATTGGCTTTGCTCATCCGAAATGGATATCTTCCAAATTGGGGAATATCAATGAAGCCCCTTTAGTAGCCCATTCATAATACTGAGATGAGAGTCCAGTTATTCTGTTTCATCTAGAACAGAACATAAAAAGATTCCTTGAATATCTGGAGTCGTAGAAGTGAATATTAGTTTCTTATCATTCAATGAGCATCTTGTATTTCATAGAAATTGGGGGCAATATAATCCTTACGTAGGGGCCAGCCTATCCAACTTTCAGGCATCAAGATACGTTTCAGGCGTGGATGATTTTCATAAGAGATTCCCAACATATCATAAGATTCCCGTTCTTGAAAATCAGCACTTTTCCAAATCCAGAAAACAGACGGGATTCTAGGATTCCTCCTTGGGGCAAATACTTTTATGCATACCTCTTCGGGTTGATCCACACCATACTGTATTCTCGTAAGATGATACACACTAGCTAACAACCCGCCCGGTGCTACATCATAAGCACACTGGGAACGTAGATAATTGTAACCATATACATATGAAATGACAGCAATGGAGTACCAATCCTCGGGCTTTATTTGTAAAGTCTCTATTCCTTGGTAATCGAAGCCCAAAGATCTATGCACTAGCTCATGCTTGACTAGCCAAGCAGATAAACGACCTTGCATCTTCTTGATCTCTCCCACATTTGTATTTGTATGAGTATTTCACATTTACGATGAAATTTATGAAGATTTACCCGCTGTTTGTTATTCTGCACAAAAGCATCCTGCCTAATTCACTAATTCGTGGGAAGATACTGAACTTTTGTATTTGAAAGATGTTTCAGTTTCAGGAGGTATTTCTGAAGTAGATGGAGATTTATAGAGTAATCCTTGATCGTAATTTCCAGTATGAGTACTGCGTCCAACATGAAACTTGTGATTGGTAGTAAAATATCGATTTTCCTGTTGAGACCCAATTTGATCTTCATAGATTTCTCGAGATACTTTCTTACGAAGTTTCGTTATAGCATCTATAACTGCCTCTGGTTTGGGTGGGCAGCCCGGCAAATAGACATCCACAGGAATTAGCTTATCGACTCCCCGAACGGTACTATAAGAATCCGTACTGAACATCCCTCCTGTAATAGTACAAGCTCCCATCGCAATGACATATTTTGGTTCAGGCATTTGCTCATATAATCTCACTAAGGAAGGCGCCATTTTCATTGTTACTGTGCCGGCTGTTAAAATGAGGTCTGCTTGCCTAGGACTCGATCTTGGTACCAATCCATAACGATCAAAGTCGAATCGCGAGCCTATTAATGAAGCAAATTCAATGAAGCAACAACTGGTACCATAGAGAAGCGGCCATAAACTGGAGAGTCTTGACCAATTCGAAAGATCATTCGATGTAGTTGAAATAACTGAATTTTGGGTTGTTTGGTCAAGTAACGGAAACTCAATAGAATTAATAACTGTCTCAATGTAATCTTTTCTTTGTTTTTGATTTTGATTGTCTGAATATTCAGGAGCTAAGACCATTCCAATGCTCCTTTTCGCCATGCATAAACTGAACCAACAATTGGGATAAGCACGAAAATGAAAGCTTCTATAAATACAGATACACCCAATACATCGAAACTCATTGCCCATGGATAAAGAAAGACCGTTTCAACATCAAAAACAACAAAAACTATAGAGCAAACATGTAATAGCGAATTCGGAATTGTAACCAAGCATCCCCCATTGGTTCTATACCCGATTCATAACTAGAGAGTTTCTCTGGTCCTTCACTAATCGGGGCTAAAACTCCCGAAATTAGAAATGCTAAAATAGGAATAAGACTTGATATTATTAGAAATGCCCAGAAAATATCATATTCGTAAAGCAGAAACATAGATGCACTCTCATGAATGTGGAATATACCGAATTAGTCGATTCAAATTGGAATTGTCAATTCATCCATAACTGCTTAGTCGAAACAACAATTTTGATCGAACCACATAGTTGAGTTTGTTTGCTGCGGGTCATGCCTCGTTTCAAGATTCATCCAATAGAATCCCACTTACCCTTTCTTCAATTCTATTTAGATATGGTGTAGACATATTATGTTCTTGTACAAATAAGACTCTCTCACTTTACCTTGGGTTTTCTATAAAAAAAAAAATAAATGAAAGAATATTTTCATTTTCATCAAAAATGAATAAAAAAAAGATTAATTCAATATTAATTATATTATCTATAATTATGTGAAAATAAAATGGAAATATTCCATTTTCAATGAAAATATTCAATGAATATAATATAATAATATAATAAAATCAAAGAAGAGGTCTGGCTCATTTTTTTTTTTCTCTTTTGTAGTAGAATGCCTAGCTCGGGATTTAGGGTATATTCTACTCGGTTGGCGTTGGTGTATTCTTTTCATTAAGATCGGGGTATAGAATCATTGTTTCTATTGATTCGATATGAATACATAAACAGAAACAGAATGCATCGACCAATTAGACTCTCTCCTTGTCCCAGATTTATACTTAATTGATTTGATTCAATCTTCAATCTGTTGAATTATGAGGAACCCTTACATAGAACAACTCATGGGTTCCTATACCCAAATTAGATACTTTTGACCTGTACTATCCCGACAGGACCCCCCAGAAACAATCGAGTTATTTAAATCGAGTTAAAAGTCTTGAAAGAGTCATCCTATTTCGGACCCATTTCTAGTACCCAAAATCGCTATTTGGAATGACTCGAAATACTTATTAATGTAATAACACCTAGTAAGACCAACCAATGGGTTAGGTTTCGTGACAATCAAAAGAGGTTTCGTTTGAAGCAAACCCACACAATGGAGCGTACCACAATGGTAGAGTCGGCCGAATCATAAATTATCTACAGAAGATAGCTCTGATGGAATCACGCGTTGTCGAACAATTCGACAGACCAAATCCCCAAAAACACTCATAGAAATAGAAGAGAGCACAAACGTTGATACCTTTAGGACCAATTCATTATTTCTGAAACAATGAATTTGGGTTGTTGTTCCACCAAAGAGCGATCAGTCGGGGGATTGGATTCCTAACTCATCCAAGTTCAAACAGACCCCTAATCTTCTTGCATAAAGTCTGCATCGGTAGAATCGACAGAATTGAAATGATGAGCAATTGGATTGGAGTAGGTTGGGATACAAAAAAATAAGTATTGTACAGAAAGATAAAAATAACTAAACTACTTGCTTTGCCTTTGCTAGGCCGGCTATACGAAGAAAAGTCTAGTCTATTTTACAATGTTTACAATGAAACTTACCGAAGAGCTTTCTTTTTGAAACTCTGGCTTTTCTACAAATACAAGAACAGGTCCTAGATCCGTGTGACTTACTATTACTATTAGATTCGATTTTGTTGGGTCAGGTTGGGGTTTTTGGCTAGGCTCGTGTTATGATTTTGACTTCATAATCAATTGGCTTGGGTATACCAAACCAAAGAAAAGGTGTATCACTCAATCTTTGATCATGGACAAGAAAAAGAGGAAACAAGCCATATGTCATTCCCCCACGAAAATGAATGAAGAAGAATTGGTTTGGGTATTCGAGATTCGAAAATACCGATCCGGTTGGATCCATTGGAATGAATTATTTTTTTTTTTTCATTTTCATGCCCCGAGGGATCGCCGTGAGCATGTGGAAATGATTCCATTTCCATGGACCAACCCACTGGCCATCTGCAAGCACGCACTAATGAGGAAACGAAAACTATACAAAAATGCAAAAATGTATAGGGCTATACGGACTCGAACCGTAGACTTTCTCGGTAAAACAGATCAAACTGATTATTATCGAAATGATTCGAACTGTTTCAAAGACCCAACATGCATTTTTTCGCATTGGGCTCTTTCATCAACTGATAGAAAGATCAGTTGAGTCCACCATATTTTTTCTTGACAGGAAGATAACGAGATGGCTCCATGTGCTCTGGATTCATTATTTGTATTCTGATCCAGGAGCAATACCAAAGTGTTTCAAAGAAGGGTTACCTTGACGTAGGTCTGCCTCCGGCCTAGATCAACCTAAGATAGAGTCTCTATCGCTCCGCTCCAACAGTCAAATAGGGTACTTCATACACCTTAAAGCTCATAGGACGAAAAGAGGTTGTTTTGAGGTCCTTATACTCA
>NW_027519737.1:0-12500 GCF_043159265.1 Tasmannia lanceolata | reverse complement strand
CTATTGTTGGACCCCTAATTAATCCTATGGATCCTTAGGATTGGTGGATCATTTTATATACCGTAGTTTCAGACCATAAATCAAGCCAAAGGTCACAACCCTTTCTACCTATCCTATATATTTGTCCTTTTCATTCCGTGTTGTAATCGAAATTGATTATTCTAATCTATGAGTTTACGAGATTACGAGATTATACGAAAATGAATTCTTCATGGGGAGAACACATATTTCTCTTTCTCTTTTCGATGAGAATTTGTACACGACATTGGAGAAACCTCTCTTTCTATTTAGAATTCATGAAGAAAAGGTTCATCAGATATAGTGAATTGATATCCCCAATTCCCGCAAAAAAGAATCATTTTTTTTTTTCAATACTCACTCGTTATTAGTTAATGATCCTATCCTAGTGATTGGATCTATATGCTTATTCCGATAGTAAATGAAATAGTAAATGATTATTCATCGAATGACTATTCATCTATTGTTATTTTATTGTATTTTCAAATAGGGGGCAGGAAGGCTCTATGGAAAAATGGCGGTTCAATTCGATGTTGTCTAACGAGGAGTTAGAACACAGTGTGGGCTAAGTAAATCAATGAACAGTCTCGGTCGTGCTATTGAAATACCAGTGGAAGTGAAGACCTCATATATATGATACGGATAAAAACATTCATAGTTGGAGTGATAGTTGGCAGTTATAGTTGCAATAATGTTGATGATTTATTTGGTATCAGGGACATTTGGAGTTTCGTCTCTGATGACACTTTTTAGTTAGGGATATTAATGGGGACAGTTATTCCGTCTATTTTGATATTGAAAATCAGATTTTTGAGATTGACAATGATAGTTCTTTTCTGAGTGAACTAGAAAGTCCTTTTTCTAATTATCTGAATTCTAGTTATCTGAATAGTGGGTCTAAGAGTAACAATCGCTATTATGATCGTTACATGTATGATATTAAATATAGTTGGAATAATCACATTAATAGTTGCATTGATAGTTATCTTCATCCTGAAATCAGTATTGAGAGTTATATTTCAAGTAGTAGCGACAATTACGGTGACAGTTACATTTCTAGTTTCATTTGTAATGAAAGTGTAAGTGTTAGTGACAATGGGAGTTCAAGTATAAGAACTAGTGGTAATGGCAGCGATTTCAATATAAGAGGAAGATCTAATGATTTCGATATAAATAAAAAATACAGACATTTATGGGTTCAATGCGAAAATTGTTATGGATTAAATTATAAGAAATTTTTTAGGTCAAAAATGAATATTTGTGAACAATGTGGATATCATTTGAAAATGAGTAGTTCAGATAGAATCGAACTTTCGATTGATCCGGGCACTTGGGATCCTATGGATGAAGACATGGTCTCTATCGACCCCATTGAATTTCACTCGGAGGAGGAACCTTATAGAGATCGTATCGATTCTTATCAAAGAAAGACAGGTTTAACCGAGGCTGTTCAAACAGGCATAGGTCAACTAAATGGTATTCCCATAGCAATTGGGGTTATGGATTTTCAGTTCATGGGGGGTAGTATGGGATCCGTAGTAGGCGAGAAAATAACCCGTTTGATCGAGTATGCTACTAATGGATCTCTACCTATTATTATGGTGTGTGCTTCTGGAGGAGCACGCATGCAAGAAGGAAGTTTGAGCTTGATGCAAATGGCGAAAATATCTTCCGCTTCATATAATTATCAATCAAATAAAAAGTTATTCTATGTATCAATCCTTACATCTCCTACAACCGGTGGAGTGACAGCCAGTTTTGGTATGTTGGGAGATATCATTATTGCCGAGCCCAATGCCTACATTGCATTTGCGGGTAAAAGAGTAATTGAACAAACATTGAATAAGACAGTACCCGACGGTTCACAAGCGGCTGAGTATTCATTCCATAAGGGCTTATTCGATTCAATCGTACCACGTAATCCTTTAAAGGGTGTTCTGAGTGAATTATTTCAGCTACATGGTTTCTTTCCTTTGAATCAAAATTCAAGTAATGAAAACCTATAATAGAATAAAATAAATCGAATCGAAGTGTTGTATATTTCTATATCTCCCGAGAACCTCCATTTTTGACTTGACTATGAATTCCTGTTGGATCAGATTCTAACGAATTTTTGGGGAACTCATAATAAACCCCTTATTCTCCTTATTAAAATAAAAAGATAAGGACGGGAGAACAAGAATAATAAAGCGGATTATCATACGTATATTTCGTGTAGAAAGATGAATAGGTACATTTATTTAGTTCTACATTCCTTGAACTTATTATATACTTATAATACTTATAATAGATAGACTTATCATAAGATATCTTTTATAACAGGAGATATCTTTTATAACAGGTACAAATATTAAATCGAGGCACCTATTCTATGACAGATCTCAACTTACCCTCTATTTTTGTGCCTTTAGTGGGCCTAGTATTTCCGGCAATTGCAATGGCGTCTTTATCTCTTCATGTTCAAAAAAACAAGATTGTTTAGATCCGATGGGACTAAATCTCATCAATTTATTTCAACACTTGGACTTGGATCATAATACAGATACCTATTTAGTGGAATATGGTACGATATGTGGCTCCCCTCGAACACAAAAATAATACAAATAACAAATAAAAAGGAAAAGGCTGTTATGTTATGCATGCAGATACATGATCTATGGATAAATGCATGTATATGCGGGTATAGCTGTTTTAAAATAGATCGGCGGATATCTATATCTGAAATAGAAAGTAAATGTATCTATATGTTATGTAGATATACATAATGGGATCATATGAAGGGGATGTTATTATTTTATATCTAACCAATTCGATGAATTACTGCTAAGGGTTCACATCATAATAGTGCTAGTTGATGAGAGTTACTTCGGGAGCCAAAAAGGTAAAGTCAAATTCATTTGGCTTATTCTCTCAATTCCAATAGAATGCAACTGGATCTAGTATGAACTGGCGATCAGAACGTATATGGATAGAACTTATAACGGGGTCTCGAAAAACAAGTAATTTCTGCTGGGCCTTTATCCTTTTTTTAGGTTCGCTAGGATTCTTATTGGTTGGAACTTCCAGTTATCTTGGTAGGAATTTGATATCCTTATTCCCGTCTCAGCAAATAATTTTTTTTCCACAAGGGATCGTGATGTCTTTTTATGGGATCGCGGGTCTGTTCATTAGTTCCTATTTGTGGTGCACAATTTCGTGGAATGTGGGTAGTGGTTATGATCGATTCGATAGAAAAGAAGGGGTCGTGTGTATTTTTCGTTGGGGATTTCCTGGAATAAATCGTCGAATCTTCCTTCGATTTCTTATGAGAGATATCCAGTCGATCAGAATGGAAGTTAAAGAGGGCCTTTATTCCCGTCGTGTCCTTTATATGGAAATTAGAGGCCAGGGAGCTATCCCCTTGACTCGAACTGATGAGAATTTGACTCCACGAGAAATTGAACAAAAAGCTGCCGAATCGGCCTATTTCTTGCGTGTACCAATTGAAGTATTTTGAAATAAACTGTGATGAAGAATGAATGTTTTCTTTCTCAGTATGAGGGAAGGAGCTCAGGAATCCCCTTTTACTTTTAATATAAGCGAAGTTTCTTCGGAACGTTCATTCGAGCAAATCATGTTAGATTCTATTTCACCCGTTCTGTTGGTAATGCCGCTGTACTGTGGCCTATAGAATAAAGCAAGCAAGCAGGCATATATGGAACAACCATAATAAGAAGCAAGTTTTGTCCACCAAAACTATTTTTATGCATATGGAACTCAACTCAATTCTTTCATATTAGTAAGAAGTCCAATAAGTATGTATTCATCACACATATCAGAACATTTCGGAATACAGTACAGAATTCATCTTTTTAGGCCCAATATTTTGAATTGATACGTTAGATACAGATGGATCATCTCTCATAAATTATCTCCCTTTTGTCATTTGTCAATCGATCTTTCTTTTTATCTTATCCTCTCTTTTGCTCCTTGATGGCCAAACGATTGGATCTTTCATAACCATCCAATTTCTCTCTCCTTTTGCCACTCCTTTCGGATTTCATCATCAATATTCTTCAAAAATATCCCTTCAATTATTCCTGGGCTGTGGGTAGCCAGCCAAACATTTCGAAATAATTGATTGATCGAGGGGGAGTTTTTTTGTCTCAAAATCCGAATAATATTCATTACTTCAAGTGGTTGCATTCATCGAAAGGAACAAATGAAGATGCAATTGGTTCGAATTTGACCATGGGATATCTGGAAACAATATTTGATTATTTCTTTCATTTGAAATGGGCCCTTATTTTTTCATTTCATTTTTATTTGATTCTATTTCTATATTCTTTCCAGATCCAAGGACTAAACAATGAAAAAAAAAAAGTGCCAAAAAAGAAAAAAGCATTGACTCCCCTCCCATATCTTGCATCTATAGTCTTTTTGCCCTGGTGGATCTCTCTCTCATTTAATAAAAGTCTGGAACCTTGGGTTACTCATTGGTGGAATACCAGGCAATCCGAAACTTTTTTGAATGATATTCAAGAAAATAACGTTCTAGAAAGATTCATAGAATTAGAAGAACTATTCCTGTTGGACGAAATGATAAAGGACTACCAGGAGACACAGATACAAAAGTTTCGTATAGGAATCCACAAAGAAACGATACAATTGATCAAAATGCACAATGAAGATCATATCCATATCATTTTGGATTTCTCGGCAAATATAATCTGTTTCGCTATTCTAAGCGGTTATTCTATTCTGGGTAATGAAGAACTTCTCATTTTGAATTCTTGGGTTCAGGAATTCCTCTATAACTTAAGTGACACAATAAAAGCTTTTTCTATTCTTTTATTAACTGATTTATGTATCGGATTCCACTCGCCTTATGGTTGGGAACTAATGATTGGCTCGATCTACAAAGATTTTGGATTTTCCCATAACGATCAAATTATATCTGGTCTTGTTTCTACCTTTCCAGTCATTCTAGATACAATTTTGAAATATTGGATCTTCCATTATTTAAATCGTGTATCTCCTTCACTTGTAGTCATTTATCATTCAATGAATGAATGAAGAACTCATTTGATCCGCTGATATCAATCAAATAATCCCACTCTTTATACTTTTACCCGTCCAGGGAATTCGATTCCTCCTATATTCCAGTACAATTATTCCAGTACAATATCAGAATCGTGGATAGGGAACTATACTATACTAACTATATTAGCTACCTACCTAATTTATTGTAGAAATTTCCGGGATCAATGATTGGACCATGCAAAATAGAAATACCTTTTCTTGGGTAAAGGAACAAATGACTCGATTCATTTCCGTATCGATCATGATATATGTAATAACTAGGACATCTATTTCAAATGCATATCCTATTTTTGCGCAGCAGGGTTATGAAAATCCACGAGAAGCAACTGGGCGTATTGTATGTGCCAATTGCCATTTAGCTAATAAACCCGTGGATATTGAGGTTCCACAAGCTGTGCTTCCTGATACTGTATTTGAAGCAGTTGTTAGAATCCCTTATGATATGCAACTGAAACAAGTTCTTGCTAATGGTAAAAAGGGGTCTTTGAATGTGGGGGCTGTTCTTATTTTACCCGATGGATTCGAATTAGCTCCCCCCGATCGTATTTCTCCCGAGATGAAAGAAAAGATAGGCACTCTGTCTTTTCAGAGTTATCGCCCCACTAAAAAAAATATTCTTGTGATAGGTCCTGTTCCTGGTCAGAAATATAGTGAAATCGTCTTTCCCATTCTTTCTCCGGACCCTGCTACTAAGAAAGACGTTAACTTCTTAAAATATCCTATATACGTAGGTGGGAACAGGGGAAGGGGCCAGATTTATCCCGATGGGGGTAAGAGTAACAATACAGTCTATAATGCTACAGGAGCGGGTATAGTAAGCAGAATGGGTATAGTAAGCAGAATAGTACGTAAAGAAAAAGGGGGGTATGAAATAACCATAGCTGATGCATCGGATGGACACCAAGTAATTGATATTATACCTCCAGGACCGGAACTTCTTGTTTCAGAGGGTGAATCTATCAAGCTTGATCAACCATTAACGAGTAATCCTAATGTGGGTGGATTTGGTCAGGGAGATGCAGAAATAGTACTTCAAGATCCATTACGTGTCCAAGGGTTGTTGTTCTTTTTGGTATCTGTTATTCTGGCACAAATCTTTTTGGTTCTTAAAAAGAAACAGTTTGAGAAGGTTCAATTGTCCGAAATGAATTTCTAGATACATGGATCCATCAAATTGGTAAAAAGAGACGAACTATTGTTGATCGATGCAATTATGTATGATCAAAAAAATAATGAAAAGCTTTTTTCTTTATACTGTTTTTCGGCGAGATGTCAGGAATTGTTTGTGCCCCGTTCCTAGTAATAATATGTATATTCTGAAGAAGGCTACTTGACATTTTTTTTTTTTTCAAAAAAAAAATTGGAGTGGTGTGACTATGCCAGGCCTCTTAATCCCAGATTATAAATGCCATGTAATGCATCAATAGTTTTTGATTCTATTGTACCTAATAGAATCGAATTCTATTAGATAATAGGCAAGGAAGAAAATAAATGGCAAGGAATAAATGAAAGTAACAAATGATTCTAGGAGGGATTGCTCGTCTTACTAATCTTCCACACAAGAAAAGGAATTTTTCACCCTTTTCCTGTGTGGAAATAATAATGATTCTTGATCCTGTTCGTTAAAGATTACGATTTTCTTTTCCAGGACTATTATAACCTCTTTCTTTAGATTCATAAGCAGTAGTGGACAAACAAAAAAAAAGGGGGGGGGCGGGGGGAATCACTCATTGAGCAAATAGAACTTCTTCAATGAACTTATAAAAAAAAAAAAAGCAAATTTTCGCTGTGATGAGATAATCAATAAGGATTTGGATATGTGCAAAAATCCAAGATTTTCACTTTTTTTTTTTCACCACACTCGGGCATTAAATTAAGTGTCTTTTGCTTGAAATTTTATTTATGGAGTAAGGTTCATTTCCATACTAATTGGAATTGATTTGAAGAATGTCTCATCTGTAGAAATCCATATTGTGTCATCCATAAAATCGATTGATTCCTTCTTTCTTCTTGCTTCGGAAGAGTCCGTCCATACTATAGAGGAACAGATACTATGACAATCAAGGGATTAAATTCTTCAAAAACATCATTAGAAACAAAGGAATGGGGTGGTTTTAAACATCGGATCGAAGCAAAGGATCCGTTTTGTCATTTCTACGAATCAAATATTCTTCTTATGTTGACTGAATGAATTTCCAACCTTTATGTTATGAAATGGATCAAAGTCTCGCTGGAAGAGTAAGAACTCAACAGGACCTTACCCCTCTTTGTTTTGTCTGATTCGAGGGGTAAGGTCCTGTTGAGTTCTTACTTTTTCATGTCCACAATCCGGTTCTCATCCGATCACTATAGGGATGAGCCCAATCCGGAGTATGAACCGTAAAAGAAAATACCTATTGAACCAATCACAGGAATACCAGTTACAGTACCTATCAGCCAAAGAGGAATCCTTCCAGTAGTATCGGCCATTTACCCCGCTTCCCTCCACATTTCATCAAGTGGTCATGCTAGAGACATAAACAGTCATGGATAATTATGAGGATGATATCCTTCCGAATGGGATAAGAGAATTCCTACTATTCTCTTTCTTTCTCTCAATTGAAGAAATAATTGGAAAATAAAACAGCAAGTACAAAAATGAGTAATAACCCCCAGTAGAGGCTGGTACGATTCAATTCAACATTTTGTTCGTTCGGGTTTGATTGTGTCGTAGCTCTATAATTCAGATTAGGTTTATCGTTGGATGAACTGCATTGCTGATATTGACCCCAAAAAAGAAACGGTAGGTACAGCCAGTCCGTGAACGGCCAACCAGCGCACTGTAAAAATTGGATAGGTTCGATCTATGGTCATTGAGGCCTCCTAAAAGGATCTACTAAATTCATCGAGTTGTTCCAAAGGGTCAAAACGGCCAGTTATTAATGGAATCCCCTGTCGGCTCTCTGTGAAATACTCGTTTGGCCGAGGGCTTCCAAACACATCATAAGCTAAACCCGTGCTGACGAATAACCAACCCGCAATGAATAGGGAAGGTATAGTAATACTATGAATAACCCAGTATCGAATACTGGTGATAATATCAGCAAAAGAACGTTCTCCCGTGCTTCCAGACATGCTGAGCTCCACATATTCTTGTACAGTCAAAGGGGGATCGATTCCTTGAAAGATGGGATCAGTAAATGGAAAACTACTGATATTTCATCTTTGTGAGATCGTCAATATTGTACCGAAGGTGTATTTAGAGTATACCGAATCAGTATAGCTATCCTTCCTCTGACACAGCAACGCAGTTTCAATCAGTATCGAAAAGAAATGGTACATAATTCCCCTTTTCCTTTCTTGTTACTTGTCTATGCGGAACCGCGTGTCATTCAATCAAAAATTGATCAAATTTCTGTAGTATAGGGTTTCAAGTATTGGCTTTGGACTAGAAACTGAAGTTCTTAGTAAAGTTTGAGTCAACGGGTTCTAGTTCTAATAATTAATGAACGAGATTATCATATTCCACACAATTCAATTAGATGCAAAATATAGAAATCCCCTCTCATGGTTGTAGAAAAGATATTTTTCTTTTTTTCTAATCCTTTCATTTCAAGTAATTGGTTGGTTCTACAGTAGTAGATAGTATTCGATGAAAGAAAGAGAAGAAACAATAAATAGTTTGAACAATCAATATTCGTGATGCAACCATTACTGGATTAGATCCAAAGGTTCCTTCTTGACCTAGCTACAAGGATGGAACTCCATGATATGGAAAGACAGACTGTGGAACCTAAAAGGATAATAGGAATTGATAAATTGAAAAAGAAAAGAAATAAATGGTCAAAATGGAAATTCTTTTGAAATCCAATTCTTTTATTCTATAGTTATTCAAAGATAATTTCATTTTTGAATGAAGTTACACGACACAGTTCTTCTGACTATTACTTTACTCACGAGTTGCTCAATGAATCTGTTGATTTGAAATCCCGACATTGGTAGATGTCACAGATGATAAATCAATCTTTTTTTTTTTTTCTACCTCTGCTACTCTATCTTTGTCAGTGCCGTCTATAATGACTGATGAATCAAGAACTTTCAATTGGAACTGATTCTGTCAATTGGTATTTTTTCTGATCATCACATCTCGCAAAAATTGAAACTTAGGTAAGTGCTTTATAAACATATGTAAAAAAAAAAGAACGTATCTCATTTAGCTCCTTCATGCCCACTATAACTAGTTATTTCGGTTTTCTACTAGCTGCTTCAACTATAACCCCAGCTCTATTGATTGGTCTGAGCAAGATACGACTTATTTGAAATTAATTGAATGAATAATTCATCAAAATAAATAGTTCTGTGAGATTTCAGGTATTCGATAGTTCCTTCCCGCGTTAATTACCAATTCTTGATCATTGAGATTCATGGGTGATTCGGAGTAATATTTAGGGATAGATATTACCTCTATTTTTACCCTTTCCAACAAATTGAAATGATTGAAGTTTTTCTATTTGGAATCGTCTTAGGTCTAATTCCTATTACTTTGGCCGGATTATTCGTAACTGCATATTTACAATACAGACGCGGAGATCAGTTGGACCTTTGATTGAGTAACATCTCTTTTTTGATTGACCTCCTTCTTAAGCTGCAGGAGGTCAAATTCAGGTTGCAGTTCAAGTTAGTAAAGTTATTTTATTGTGATTCAACATTACAAAAACAGAATCACGCTCTGTAGGATTTGAACCTACGACATCGGGTTTTGGAGACCCACGTTCTACCGAACTGAACTAAGAGCGCTTTCTTATGACAGGAGATACAACTGTAAAGAAAGGGATTCTTTTTGTACCCCCAATACACCTTGCATGCATGTAGTATCATAAAATGCAAAATTATGTCCAGTCCAGTCCAATTTGAATCGATCTCAACTGATCCCTCGTTACTGCCCATAGGAGAAGTAATAGGTAGGGATGACAGGATTTGAACCCGTGACATTTTGTACCCAAAACAAACGCGCTACCAAGCTGCGCTACATCCCTTTCAATTGTTGTACAGTTTCATTGTAGGGAATCCTTGTCTTGTTTTCCACATCGTTATTTCCTAATATCTAGAGACAATTTCTCTTGCCATTTCTTCTTTTTGATTTCATATAATCAAAGAATTATATACATATGAAACCTAACGTATAAAAAAATGAATATTTATCGGTAATGCTCAGTAAGAAAGGGTCATCTTTTTCTGTTTTAGGGACAAGTAGATCTAATCCACCGGATTATTGTACATATTCATTTTCATTTTAGTTCGGGATTAGGGATTTCGTGTACAAATACAAGTGATCTTTAGCTACAGATACATCTGATCATATATGTATTCCAATAAAGAAGGAGGATTTTCAATGCGAGATATAAAAACATATCTCTCCGTGGCACCTGTGCTAACTACGCTATGGTTCGGGTCTTTAGCAGGTCTATTGATAGAGATCAATCGTTTATTCCCAGATGCGTTGACATTCCCCTTTTTTTCATTCTAGTTATTGACATGGGAAGGGGTGAAGAAGATTAGAGATACAACAAATTCTCTGTGACTAATCCACCCTTTTGAATTTTTTTTTTAAGTTGTTTAGGAAGGAAAGAGAAAGAAAAGTGGATTAAACCTCAGCGAAACTCGGGCTCAGCATAGAATTAATAGAGGGAGAACAGAAATAGAAATGTGGGTCTAGGACAGGCTGTTCAAGAGCATACAAGATAGTAAATGAAATACTGACTGGGATTAGAAATAATGGATAGTTAGAAATAATTGTATTACTTATTATTACTCTATTGATTGCAGCGAAATCTTTCATAATTGGATTTCGAGTTATCAGTTAGCAACTTCTATTTATTTTTCCTTCTTTTCGTATTCTTCGATTCAGATCGAAAATAGAAGAGTGGAGGGAATCCAAAATCCAAAGGAGGTTCATGGCCAAGGGTAAAGATGTCAGAATAAGAGTTATTTTGGAATGTACCAGTTGTGTCCGAAATGATTTAAATAAGGAATCGCGGGGCATTTCCAGATATATTACTCAAAAGAATCGACACAATACGCCTAGTCGATTGGACTTGAGAAAATTCTGTCCTTATTGTTACAAGCATACGATTCATGGGGAGATAAAGAAATAGATCGAACAGAATAGAATGTCTGTTCCACCCTTCCAAGGAACAGGACAAAATTACATATAGATAGATATATAAAATATAAACAAATCAAGTACTATTACTATTTCGGTCGGATCCGAAACCGAAATGAATGAAGAAATAAGATTTTAGAGATAAGGAATAAATCATGGATAAATCCAAGCGACCCTTTCGTAAATCCAAGCGATCTTTTCGTAGGCGTTTGCCCCCAATTGGATCGGGGGATCGAATTGATTATAGAAATATGAGTTTAATTAGTCGATTTATTAGTGAACAAGGAAAAATATTATCTAGACGAGTGAATAGATTGACCTTGAAACAACAACGATTAATTACTATTGCTATAAAACAAGCTCGTATTTTATCTTCGTTACCTTTTCTTAATAATGAGAAACAATTTGAAAGAACCGAGTCGACCCCTAGAACTGCTGGTCCTAAAACCAGAAATAAATAGGCCTACTTCTCAATTGAATCAAAACTCTAATTGGAATTCAAACTCAGATTGAGGTTTTGTTCGAAAAAGCCGAGATACTTGATTGTCGCGTCGTAAGAAAAAAAAAAAAAGAATGAATGGGGAAGAAAAAATATTTTTTTTT
The DNA here is from genome assembly GCF_043159265.1 of Tasmannia lanceolata. Classification (NCBI taxonomy): domain Eukaryota; kingdom Viridiplantae; phylum Streptophyta; class Magnoliopsida; order Canellales; family Winteraceae; genus Tasmannia; species Tasmannia lanceolata. The sequence continues at coordinate 655 of NW_027519737.1, read as the reverse complement.
ATTGAAAAGTGTTCGTTCATTTCTAATATTTATCATATTCATTTCTACTCTACCTTCCCGGAGTTCATTCTCCGGGGAACTCCGTTTAAATCATTTCGGTGAATTCGTTCCAGTCGCCTTATTTGATAATCTCATTTGAAATCATGTAAATGCAATTCCTATTTGATATAGCTATTTGTGCAAGTATTTTACGATTAAGAAGCAACTGCCTCTTGTACAGATCGTGCATTAATCGACTATAACTATAGGATACCCCATTTTCACGAGTTACTGCATTTATCCGAGTGATCCACAAACGACGAAAATCTCTCTTTTGCCTGCATCTATCCCGATGACTGGAAACCAAAGCTCTCATTTTCTGTTGAGTAGTAGTTCGAGTAAGTCTTGAATGAGCCCCTCGAAAGGTTGATGCAAATAAACGAATTTTTGTTCGACGTCTCCGAGCTATATATCCCCGCCTAACTCTGGTCATTGAATCAAATGAAACCTTGATGAATAACTAATTGATTTCTTTTCTTTCAGTCATTCTTTTCCCCTCCCCTAGTTTATTAGTAACAAAACGGATTCTTCCGATGTATAAAATAAAAATTCCAATGGCTTTTGCTACTATGACCTTCCCAACCACGATTTTTGATTTCTTCCAGGCATTTCACCT
>NW_027519736.1:20000-28038 GCF_043159265.1 Tasmannia lanceolata | reverse complement strand
CCTATGATGACTGGGTTCATGAATTATGGTCAACAAACAGTACGAGCTGCAAGGTACATTGGTCAAAGTTTCATGATTACCTTATCCCACGCGAATCGTTTACCTATAACTATTCAATATCCTTATGAAAAATCGATCACATCAGAGCGTTTCCGTGGTCGAATCCACTTTGAATTTGATAAATGCATTGCTTGTGAAGTATGTGTTCGTGTATGTCCCATAGATCTACCCGTTGTTGATTGGAGATTGGAAACAGATATTAGAAAGAAACGGTTGCTTAATTATAGTATTGATTTTGGAATCTGTATATTTTGTGGTAACTGCGTCGAGTATTGTCCAACAAACTGTCTATCAATGACTGAAGAATATGAACTTTCCACTTATGATCGTCACGAATTGAATTATAATCAAATTGCTTTGGGTCGGTTACCAATGTCAGTAATTGGGGATTACACAATTCGAACAATTATGAATTCGACTCAAATTAAAATAACCACAGATAAACCCCTTGATTCAATAACGATTACCAATGACTAAGATTCATTTTTGATCTAAAGGAGTGAAGCTTCTTTCATTTTGGTTGGTCAGTAACTACAAATCATAACTATTGATTGGTGAGAATCGCGGCTTGATTTGGATTTAGAATATATGAATATAGTCATGATGATTTCGGAATATCAAACTCCGAACTACTCTTTCGGATACAGAAGTGGAATTAGTCCAATAACTGTATCTACCTCAATCCAGACCCCATTACGATTCAATTAGAAACGTATCATATACAAGAAAAAAACAAGGTAACCTCTTTTTTCCTGGCTGGGTCAGTAAGGTCATGAAATATTTCAACTTTTTTTATCTCTTATTTTATACATAATGGATTTACCTGGGCCAATACATGATATTCTTTTAGTATTTTTGGGATCAGGTCTTATACTAGGGGGTCTAGGAGTGGTATTACTTACCAATCCCATTTTTTCTGCCTTTTCATTGGGATTGGTTCTTGTTTGTATATCCTTATTCCATATTCTATCTAACTCCTATTTTGTAGCTGCTGCACAGCTCCTTATTTACGTGGGAGCTGTAAATGTCTTAATCATATTTGCTGTGATGTTCATGAATGGTTCAGAATATTACAATGATTTCTATCTTTGGACCGTTGGAGATGGGGTCACTTCACTGGTTTGTACAAGTATTCTTTTTTCACTAATTACTACTATTTCAGATACGTCATGGTATGGGATTATTTGGACTACAGGATCAAACCAGATTATAGAGCAGGACCTGATAAGTAATGTTCAACAAATTGGGATTCATTTATCAACAGATTTTTATCTTCCATTTGAACTCATTTCTATAATTCTTTTAGTTGCCTTGATAGGTGCAATTGCTATGGCTCGTCAGTAATAAATACTTAGAATTAGAAATGAATTAGAAATCCAAAATAAAATTAAAATAAATTTAAAATAAAAATAAATAAGGCCTTGTTCTGTCTTCTTGTATTGTTATTACATCCATTTTGCTTCAATTCAATTTATATATTTATTGTTCATATATTAAATTAAAAAGGGTTTTGTTTTAGTTCGATCCATTACCAATACCTTCCTTTGTTCCGTACTTGTTTTATATTCGAGTCAATCAGTGAAATTGTTGTTCATATTGAAATGAATCGAGATTGATGAGGAGTTGGTCAATGATGCTCGAGCATGTACTTATTTTGAGTGCCTATTTATTTTCTATTGGTATTTATGGATTGATCACAAGTCGAAATATGGTTAGAGCACTTATGTGTCTTGAGCTTATACTGAATGCGGTTAATATGAATCTCGTAACGTTTTCTGATTTATTTGATAGTCGACAATTAAAAGGAGACATTTTCTCGATCTTTGTTATAGCTATTGCAGCCGCTGAAGCAGCTATTGGGCCAGCTATTGTTTCGTCGATCCATCGTAACAGAAAATCAACTCGTATCAATCAATCGAACTTGTTGAATAAATAGTCATAATGATATAAAAAAAGACAGATATATATAATATTATATTCACCAATTAAAATTAGCATATATGACTCGTATGACCATGTTTGCTGAAACGTAAGAAATCAAAGTATCTTGGTCCTCTTTCCTAAACAGATCCAGAGGTAAATTGATTCTAAAAAAAAATCAATTCTGGTAAACTACTGATTCATCTGGTATCTACAATATATGATTCATTTACTACCGATTTTACCAGATCGAAAATTGATAACGTTCAAAAAATTGATAGACACAATGTCACATTCAGTAAAGATTTATGATACATGTATAGGATGTACTCAATGTGTACGAGCCTGCCCCACAGATGTATTGGAAATGATACCTTGGGACGGATGTAAAGCTAAGCAAATTGCTCCTGCTCCAAGAACAGAAGACTGTGTAGGTTGTAAGAGATGTGAATCCGCTTGTCCAACAGATTTCTTGAGTGTCCGGGTTTATTTATGGCATGAGACAACTCGCAGCATGGGTCTAGCTTATTGATACGTTCCGTAAAACTCTACTTGAATCCATTTGATTCTTCTTTACCGACAAAAACCCGTACTCGAGAAAATATATTATTTCGAGCGCGGGTTTTTATGGTCAAAGTCTATCTTGTCTTTACCACGAGTTATTTTCCTTGGTTAACAATAATTGTTGTTTTTCCAATATCCGCGGGTTCATCAATTTTCTTTCTCCCTCATAGAGGAAATAAGGTGGTGAGATGGTATACTATATGCATCTGCTTGTTAGAACTCCTTCTAACGACCTATGCATTCTGTTATCATTTCCAATTGGACGATCCATTAATCCAATTGGAGGAGGATTATAAATGGATAAATATTTTGTATTTTCACTGGAGACTCGGGATCGATGGACTTTCCATCGGACCCATTTTACTGACGGGATTCATCACTACTTTAGCTACTTTAGCGGCTTGGCCAGTTACTAGAGATTCGCGATTGTTCCATTTCCTGATGTTAGCAATGTACAGCGGTCAAATAGGATCATTTTCTTCTCGAGACCTTTTACTTTTTTTCATCATGTGGGAGTTAGAATTAATTCCTGTTTACCTACTTTTATCCATGTGGGGAGGTAAGAAACGTCTGTACTCAGCTACAAAGTTCATTTTGTACACTGCGGGGGGTTCCATTTTTCTCTTAATGGAGTTCCAGGTATGGGTTTATATGGTTCCAATGAACCAACATTAAATTTTGAAACATCAGCTAATCGATCGTATCCCGCGGCATTGGAAATAATATTCTATTTTGGCTTCTTTATTGCTTATGCTGTCAAATCACCGATTATACCCCTACATACATGGTTACCAGATACCCATGGAGAAGCACATTACAGTACATGTATGCTTCTAGCTGGAATTTTATTAAAAATGGGAGCATATGGATTGGTTCGGATCAATATGGAATTATTACCCCATGCTCATTCTATATTTTCTCCCTGGTTGATGATAGTCGGAACGATTCAAATAATCTATGCAGCTTCAACTTCTCCCGGTCAACGCAATTTAAAAAAGCGAATAGCCTATTCCTCCGTATCTCATATGGGTTTCACAATTATCGGAATTGCTTCCATAACTGATATGGGACTCAATGGAGCCATTTTACAAATCATTTCTCATGGATTTATTGGTGCTGCACTCTTTTTCTTGGCAGGAACGAGTTACGATAGAATACGTCTTGTTTATCTCGATGAAATGGGAGGAATAGCTACCCCAATGCCAAAAATATTTACCATGTTAAGTAGCTTCTCGATGGCTTCGCTTGCACTGCCAGGAATGAGTGGTTTTGTTGCAGAATTGGTAGTCTTTTTTGGAATAATTACCAGCCCAAAATACCTTTTAATGCCAAAAATACTAATTACTTTTGTAATGGCAATTGGAATGATATTAACTCCTATTTATTCATTATCTATGTTACGCCAGATGTTCTATGGATACAAACTATTCAATGTTACAAACTCCTACTTTGTGGATTCTGGACCGCGAGAACTATTTGTTTCGATCTGTATCTTTCTACCCGTAATAGGTATCGGTATTTATCCCGATTTCGTTCTCTCACTATCAGTTGAGAAGGTAGAAGCTATTCTATCTAATTACTTTCATAAATAGTTTTCATAAATAAGAAATAAAGTCAAATAATCCTGTGATTTACAAAATCGGTCGCTGTACACTGAAAAAAAAAAAATGAAGTGAATTGGAATTGTAATCAGATACATCTGGAGTTTTTGAGAACCATTTGAATTACTACTTGATTCAAATGGTTCTCAAAAACTCACACTAATTTTCGTTATATATTGGAGATTGATGTTCCCATGTATTCTTCAAGTCCCTTCTTCAATTCGCTGTTAATGTGAATGAACCATAACTATGTAGTCCTATTCCTAATAGATTGACCCCAAAATAGCATATCCAAATTATAAGAAATCCGATAGAAGCTACAATTGCCGAATTAACACCTTGCAAACTTTGATTTGTTCTAGTATGTAAATAAATCGCGAATATGGTCCAAGTAATAAATGCCCAAGTTTCCTTGGGGTCCCAATTCCAATAAGACCCCCATGCCTCATTAGCCCATACTGCTCCCGAAAGAATACCTATGGTTGAAAAGATAAACCCTAGACTAATGACACGATAACTCCAATGATCCAATCGCCGAGTCAATCGATACCTGTGATAATTTCTAAATGAAGGAAAAGAAGTGTTTTGTAAAACACTTCTTTTCTCATTCAAGTATTGGATCTCACCAAAGGAAAATGTCCCAATTAATAAATGATTGGTTTTAACAACAATATCTGTGTTTTTCGAAATGTGATGACTAGAAAAGCTACTGATAATAACGCTCCACATAAAAGAGCTGCATAGCTCAATAACATCATACTTACGTGCATCATTAACCACTGGGATTGTAGGGCGGGTACTAATATTGCGGATTGATGCATTTCAGTTAAAAGACCTGAAGTGGCAAAGCCTTGGGTAAAAATAGCACTTGGCCCAGTTATTGCGCTTAAATTATTTTTATGGTTCCCCACTTTAGGAACCATATGAATAATGGAGAAACTCCATGAAAGGAACATTAATGATTCATATAAATCACTTAACGGGAAATGTCTCAAATAAATCCAACGAGTTATTAATAATCCTGTTATACAGAAAAAAGTAGCTATAATGCCTTTTTCTGATGAATCACATATTCCTACGATTTGATGGACTAATAAATCCATCAAATGAATCGTAATAACAATTGAAATGATCGAAAAAGATATGTGAGTTAATATATGTTCTAAAGTCGCAAATATCATAAAAAATTATTTTGTAAAAAAAAAAAGGGGGGGTGTGTGTTCCTCAATTATGGAATGGAAATAAGGAAAGGAATTGAATTCCTTATAAGATAGGATTTATCTTGCCCCTTTTAGGGGATGCCGCCACTCGGATTCGAACCGAGATGCTCTAGCACTGCTTCCTAAGAGCAGCGTGTCTACCGATTTCACCATGGCGGCTTGATCGAAATAATAATAGCCCATACTATGTTCAATCGTCGAGATTGATGGATTCAATCCAATCGATCTTAGGAAAGATTAGAATCGATGAATCAAAAAACTCGTTCAAATAAATATTTGAACGTTCAATAATACTTAACTTAGTATAGTGGTATGGTGTCAGTTTTAACAATCATTTTCACGGAGTATAAGTCCCCCTGGACCAGTTGGAACTAGAGGGTTATGTCCTCAGTCGAGGTATACAACTAAAAATTGTCCTTTTTTTTCTATCTCATTTTTTTTTTATGATTCATTTCTCATTTATCTCATTTCATGGATCCGACATAAAAATGAGATTTTTGTTATTGTGAAAGCGAATTGATGGGGAAAGTTACAATCCCCATCTCGCAAATTATAAAAATCTAATAGAATACCATTCTAGAATACTATAAGGAATGAAAAGTGAAACCTTTATCTTCTATCTAATGACTTCTTTTTTTTTTTTTCAAACAAAACAAAACGGAAATCAATCGTTTTTAGAACTCAATTAGACAGGCGAATTATTATTCTACATACCACAACATCCAGTTCTATCTCATATTGATGAGTTCCAAAATTCGTTAATGTAAAATGTAAATTATTCATCTTCTAAATCATCCAATTCATCGAGTCATGTCGATTCATTCAGATTATTCCGCGGCTTTATTACTTGTTTGTTGCACAAAAAAACTTTTTGAATGCCCGGTAGAAATAGATTTAGCTAAGGATAAAGCTTTTATCGCGGCCCAATATCCCTTTCTCTTCCAAATATTTTTGCGAATACGCTTTTTTGACATAGAAGTACGTTTCTTTGGAACTGCCATTTTAAAAGAAAGAGGTTTCTCATTTTTATAGTTGGATGTGAAAGACATGTATTGTATTGTTCAAAATAAATCGTTCTTTCTATCCATTATCTATATCTATTCCATAGTGGATACTTCCTTCATAACATAAAAAATACAGATATGTGCGCATCACATATAGTATAACTAGGGATGAAAAAAAAAAAAGGGTTCCAATTTATATCTCAGTCTATTTATATATCGTCATGTTACATTTAATAAATCAAATCAAAAAACTTAAGAACCCATACATTTTACCCTTACCTAATTTAAGAAAACAATAATATAAAATTTTTTCGATTAATTGATCAAACTCGAGAATGGAGTACCCATAATTTAAATTCAAATGAGATCATGTAGTTAATCTCTTAAACGATACATTACTTGATAAAGGTCATTTTAGTAATTTATTATTTCAGCTCTATGCGAAATGACGAGTATCGTAGGATTTTCCATAAAATATGTTTGTTTTATTTGACTAGAAGCCAATCAATCAGTTCCAGAATGAATTAGTCAATGACTCCAAATAAACTAACTAAAATAACTAGGTGTTATTTTATTAGGTCGAGTTATTGGTGGATCCTATAATTCATATCAGAATCAAGTACTATTTTGGTGTAATTCTTTTTCCTTATTACTATATGGATATAAATCACCGTAATAGTGGAATGATTGAAAATCTCATATTCTGTATCTCAATAAATATCTTAGTTAATCACTAGGTAGTCATTTTTAAGCAGTAACTTGGTTATTTGAACAATTGTAACTTCTTGATTTGAATTTTTCAAATATCTGGGAAAGAATCAGAATAATGAAGAATTCAAAATAATATTTGAGTTTTTATATCTTGATTTTTTTATTTATTTGATTATTGCTCTTTACAAAAAAGATAAGAGCTGGTGAATCGGAAAAATTAATAAGAATAAAAAAAAAAAGTTTGATTTGATTATGCAACCCATATATCAATATGCATGGATCATACCTTTCGTTCCACTTCCAGTTACTATGTCAATAGGATTGGGACTTCTGCTTGTTCCGACCGCAACAAAAAATCTTCGTCGTATGTGGGCTTTTCCCAGTGTTTCATTGCTAAGTATAGTTATGGTTTTTTCGGCCGATCTGTCTGTTCAACAAATAGATGGCAGTTCCATCTATCAATATCTATGGTCTTGGACCATCAATAATGATTTTTCCTTAGAGTTCGGACACTTGATCGACCCACTTACTTCTATTATGTCAATACTAATCACTACTGTCGGAATCATGGTTCTTATTTATAGTGACAAGTATATGTCTCATGATCAAGGATATTTGAGATTTTTTGCTTATATGAGTTTTTCCAATACTTCCATGTTGGGATTAGTTACTAGTTCCAATTTGATACAAATTTATATTTTTTGGGAACTCGTGGGAATGTGTTCGTATCTATTAATAGGTTTTTGGTTCACACGACCAATCGCAGCAAATGCCTGTCAAAAAGCATTTGTAACTAATCGTGTAGGGGATTTTGGTTTATTATTAGGAATCTTAGGTCTTTATTGGATAACAGGTAGTTTCGAATTTCGGGATTTGTTCGAAATCTTCAATAACTTGATGCATAATAATGGAGTTAATTCTTTATTTGCTACTCTGTGTGCTTCCCTATTATTCGCTG
>NW_027519735.1:15000-20000 GCF_043159265.1 Tasmannia lanceolata | reverse complement strand
GTAACTTGGTCCCGAGCATCTACCATTATACCCACAATGATAGGCCATACAATTGCTATTCATAATGGAAAAGAACATTTACCCATTTATATAATAGATCGTATGGTGGGTCACAAATTGGGAGAATTCGCACCGACTCTGACTTTCCAGGGACACGCGAGAAACAATAATGGATCTCGTCGTTAATAAAGTGAAATAGGTGCTCGTCATTCATTGGTGGGAGGTAACCCTTATGTCAAAGTGGAGAAGGTGGAAGAGGAGCATGAAAAAGCATAGGAAGAAGAAGAGCTCTAGTACAGAAGTACAAGCTTTAGCTCAACATATATGTATGTCTGCTCACAAAGCACGAAGAGTCATTGATCAGATTCGTGGGCGTTCCTATGAGGAAACACTTATGCTACTAGAACTTATGCCTTATCGAGCATCTTATCCCATTTTAAAATTGGTTTATTCTGCAGCAGCAAATGCTAGTCACAATAAGGGTTTCAACGAAGCTGATTTAGTCATTAGTCAAGCCGAAGTCAATGGGGGTACTATCATTAAAAAGTTAAAACCTCGGGCTCGAGGACGTAGTTATCCGATAAAAAGACCCACCTGTCATATAAATATCGTTTTGAAAGATCAATCTAAAACGAAAACTGAACAAGATTTTCTTTTAGAGAATAAAGGTGTATTTAAGGATACTATAATAGAGAGATACCTAGAGAAAGAGAGAGAGAGATAAACTTCTGCCTCCTTCGGTTTCCGAATTGGAATAGAGATAAATAGATATATATAGAGAGAGAAAGAGATCGGGATAAATATGATATGGGAAAAAAAATAAATCCACTTGGTTTCCGACTTGGTGCAAACCAAAGTCATCGTTCCCTTTGGTTCGCACAACCCAAAAGTTATTCCAGGGGTCTCCAGGAAGATGAAAAAATACGGGATTGTATCAAGAATTATGTACAAAAAAATATGAGATCTGGTTCAGAAGGAATTGCACATATAGAGATTAAAAAAAAAATCGACCTAATTCAGGTCATAATCTATATTGGATTCCCAAATTTGTTAATAGAGGGTCGAACGCGAGGAATCGAAGAATTACGGATCAATGTACAAAAAGGGTTTCGTTCTGTGAACCGGAGACTTAACATTGCTATCACAAGAGTTGCAAAACCTTATGGACAACCTAATATTCTTGCAGAATATATAGCTCTACAATTAAAGAATAGAGTTTCGTTTCGAAAGGCAATGAAAAAAGCTATTGAATTAACTGAACAAGCTGATACAAAAGGAATTCAAGTGCAAATTGCAGGGCGTATCGACGGAAAAGAAATTGCACGTGTCGAATGGATCAGAGAAGGTAGGGTTCCCCTACAAACCATTCGAGCTAAAATTGATCATTGTTCCTATACAGTTCGAACTATCTATGGGGTATTAGGCATCAAAATTTGGATATTTGTAGATGAGCAATAATGGGTCTTTCCTTCCCATTCTATACTGCGATAGAACAAAAAATGACAAACTCTTTCATTCATTCTTTTTCCCTTCAATCAAAAATGAACAATTCTAATTAGAATTATTAATTATTTCTAATTATTAATTATAATTATATAGGGTTGAATAAAAATTCGATTGATCATTTGGTAGAATTGCTATGCTTAGTGTGTGACTCGTTGGTTTTTTCTTTAGAGTTGGATTCAAAAAAAAAAAAAACAATGGACCAGCCCATAACTAATAACTAGAGAACTAATAACCAGCTCATTGCTTCGTATTATCGAGATCCAAGAAAGCAGTCACTATATGATGTGTTGATCATATAGTTGTAGCAACTGAAATCGTTTTTTTTTTTTTCATAAAGGAAAAAAAAATCTGATTATGGTTTGTAAAGCGAAAATAGAGGGATATGGGTAAAAGGAGGGGTGAGAGAAAGAAAGGAGGAGAATATCAATCAATGCTATATGATTCCAATATGTATGGTCTATGAATCATCTCATAAAAGGCAGCGTGATAAAGCATCAATACGGATTCGTTTATAAGTAGATGAATCCGGTTCATAGGAAAAATGAAAATAATAAAGAGCCTCGAGTCAATAGAGACTGAGGAGATTGACTCGGGAACAAATGAAATTGGGAGCTCCACTGTAGAGTTCAGACCTAACCATTAATGGAGAAGCTATGGGAACGACGGAACCTGTGACTGCACAAGATTCTATTAAAAACGAATCCTAATGATTCATTGGGTGGGATGGCGAAACCAACCAAGAACCCTTTTATTTATTCTGAAAGGTCATGGGTTGACCCTACGAATGAAGCAGATTTTAAAGAGTCAATATTCGCCCGCGAACCTTTCCTTATTGGATTGCAAAATTTTGGGCGATTCCATTCAGTAAAGGCCAAAAGAAGGATTCGTTATAAAAAGAAAGGCATTCATTATCCATAAATAGAAATATACGTCCTATAAATTATAAATCGAAATAGAAAGATACGTCTAGCTGCTGTATATACAAGATATACAGATTCCTACATGATGGATTAACTATCAAGAAATCCCATGATTCAGTGTATTATTCATTAAATACATGTGTATTTGTAATATTATTGAATCGTTTCATTCGCGAGGAGCTGGATGAGACGAAACTCTCATGTCCGGTTCTGCAGTAGAGATGGGGTTGAGAAACAACCATCAACTATAACCCCAAAAGAACCAGATTCCGTAAACAACATAGAGGAAGAATGAAGGGAATATCTTATCGAGGCAATCGTATTTGTTTCGGTAGATACGCTCTTCAGGCACTTGAACCCGCTTGGATCACATCTAGACAAATAGAAGCAGGGCGACGAGCAATGACACGATATGCGCGTCGTGGTGGAAAAATCTGGGTACGTATATTTCCCGACAAACCCGTTACAGTCAGACCCACAGAAACACGTATGGGTTCGGGTAAGGGATCCCCCGAATATTGGGTATCCGTCGTTAAACCGGGTCGAATACTTTATGAAATGGGCGGAGTCTCAGAAACTGTAGCCAGAGCAGCTATTTCAATAGCTGCGTGCAAAATGCCTATACGAACTCAATTCGTTATTGTGGGATAGGGATGTGAAACCAAAAGAAAGGAGTATTTTTGATGAAAAATACAATTGCAGATTTATTTATTTCTGGACAGACAATATTTCTTTCTTTTTTCCTTCGCCCTTTGCATTGAAATAAGAGATTCAAAAAAAAAAAAATGATATGATTCAACCTCAGACCCATTTGAATGTAGCGGACAACAGCGGGGCTCGAGAATTGATGTGTATTCGAATAATCGGAGCTAGTAATCGCCGATATGCTCATATCGGTGATGTTATTGTTGCTGTAATCAAAGAAGCAGTACCCAATATGCCTCTCGAAAGATCAGAAGTGATCAGAGCTGTAATTGTACGTACATGTAAAGAACTCAAACGTGACAACGGTATGATAATACGATATGATGACAATGCAGCGGTTGTCATTGATCAAGAAGGAAATCCAAAAGGAACTCGAGTTTTTGGCGCGATCGCTCGGGAATTGAGACAGTTGAATTTCACTAAAATAGTCTCATTAGCTCCTGAGGTATTATAAAGACTAGTAGATGAGACCATTATATAGTAGGGTATCTGAAGTAGATCAAATCCATTAGTAGATTGTGTCTTATGCATATACCTTTAATAATTCATAAAAAAAAAAATTGAAAGTGAAAATGAAAATCAAGAAAAAAAAAAAACAGAACATGTTGATTATATCAAAATGGGGAAGCCCTAATAATTATAGTTCGTCATGAGTAAGGACACTATTGCCGATATAATAACTTCTATAAGAAATGCTGACATGGATAAAAAAAGAACAGCTCGAATAGCATCTACTAATATAACCGAAAACATTATTAAAATACTTCTACGAGAAGGTTTTATTGAAAATGTTAGGAAACATCGAGAAAACAAGAAATATTTCTTGGTTTTAACCCTGCGACATAGAAGGAATCAGAAAGGAACATATAGAAATATTTTAAAGTGTATCAGCCGACCCGGTCTACGAATCTATTCCAACTATAAACGAATTCCTAGGATTTTAGGTGGAATAGGTATTGTAATTCTTTCTACTTCTCGAGGTATAATGACAGATCGAGAAGCTCGACTAAAAAGAATTGGAGGAGAAATTTTATGTTATATATGGTGATCCTTCTGAATATCCGAATTTGATCCGTAACTTTCGATTTGTGAAAAAGAGAGAAAAGGCAGGTTGTCTAATATCACTCCTCCTCCATTAGTTGATACTTCAAGGGGGTTACCTGAAATGAAAGAACAAAAATTGATTCATGAAGGTTTAATTACTGAATCACTTCCAAATGGTATGTTCCGGGTTCGTTTAGATAATGAAGATCTGATTCTAGGTTATGTTTCGGGGAGGATCCGACGTAGTTTTATACGGATACTACCAGGAGATAGAGTCAAAATCGAAGTAAGTCGTTATGATTCAACCAAGGGACGTATAATTTATAGACTTCGCAACAAAGGTTCGAACGATTAGGTGACTTTTTAAACATTTCTTCCATGGGGATACAATTCGAGGTTCAAAATTTCAAGAGACTTATTTTCTTCAAAAGAGTAGATTCGGAATTAAGGAATGACAAATATGAAAATAAGGGCTTCTGTTCGTAAAATTTGCGAAAAATGTCGACTGATCCGTAGGCGAGGACGAATTATAGTAATTTGTTTCAATCCGAGACATAAACAGAGACAAGGGTAATCTTTCTAAAAAGGGCCTTTCTAAAGTAAGGGACCCGTTGTACAAATAAAGGATCTGTTTTGACATGAAATGGATATATCCGTATATCTCTGACTCATATTTATGAGATGCTAAAATATGACAAAACCTATACCAAGAATTGGTTCGCGTAGGAATGGGCGTATTAGTTCACGTAAGAATGGACGTAGAATACCAAAAGGAGTTATTCATGTTCAAGCGAGTTTCAACAATACCATTGTAACTGTTACGGA
>NW_027519735.1:2500-10000 GCF_043159265.1 Tasmannia lanceolata | reverse complement strand
ATCCATTCGAGGAGCACGGGGACTAGTTGAAATAATGAACCTCCCATATTGTATTGGGAGGCTCATTACTTCAATTGAGATAATAAAAAATCATTTCATCCTTTTTGTCGGAACCTTAGGTGGTTCTCGAAAAAAGATAGCGAAAAAAATTATCCCTAGAGTCGAGACTAACAGGAATGTATAAACCAATGCTTCCATGGATTCGATCGTGGTTTACAATTATAGCTTCCACACCTGTGCATTTGGGAACATTTCCCAGATAAAGTAAAGAAAGGGCAAGAGTCAAAGAAAAGGCGATGATTAAAATCAAGATTTCTACGGTACCCTAACCTTATGTCAAATCAAAAAAAAATCAAATAGAGGCAAAAGACGCTAGAGTAATGTTGTATCAGACTACTTGTCGCCTTGTAGTTGGATCTCCAAGTTTTTGGAATGTTCCAAATTCCACTTGAGCATCCAAATCAGGGTCAATACCAGCAAAAACATCTCTGAACAAGGTTCTAGCCCCATGCCAAATGTGTCCGAAAAAGAAGAGCAAAGCAAACGTAGCATGTCCAAAAGTAAACCAACCCCTTGGACTGCTACGAAAAACACCATCGGATTTCAAAGTAGCACGATCTAATTCAAAAATTTCACCCAATTGGGCACGTCTAGCATATTTTTTCACAGTAGCAGGATCGCCATAACTGACCCCATTGAGTTCGCCACCATAGAACTCAACAGTTACACCTACTTGTTCGACACTATACTTCGATTCTGCCCTTCTAAAAGGAACATCCGCTCTCACAATTCCGTCTCCGTCTACCAAAACCACCGGAAATGTTTCAAAAAAAGTAGGCATACGACGTACAAAAAGCTCATGCCCCTCTTTATCTCTAAAGATGGGGTGTCCTAACCATCCAACAGCTATTCCATCCCCATTGTCCATTGAGCCTGCTCTGAATAATCCCCCCTTCGCCGGATTATTACCGATGTAATCATAAAAAGCTAATTTTTCGGGAATTTTAGACCAAGCTTCCGATAAACTCAGATTTTCGGCTAGCCCGGCTCCAACTCTTCGATATATTTCTTGCTGGAAGTATCCCTGATCCCACTGATAACGAGTGGGACCAAATAATTCTATGGGAGTAGTTGCTGAACCATACCACATAGTTCCAGCAACGACGAAAGCTGCAAAAAAGACAGCAGCGATACTACTAGAAAGTACAGTTTCAATATTGCCCATACGTAATCCTTTGTATAAACGTTGGGGCGGGCGGACACTAAGATGGAATAGTCCCGCCAATATCCCCAATGTCCCCGCTGCAATATGATGAGAGGCTATTCCTCCCGGAACAAAAGGATCAAAACCTTCTGCGCCCCACGCTGGATTTACAGATTGTACTTTTCCGGTTAGACCATAAGGATCGGACACCCATATTCCAGGACCATACAAGCCTGTTACATGAAATGCGCCAAACCCAAAGCAAGCCACCCCTGAGAGAAATAAATGAATTCCAAAGATCTTGGGCAAATCCAAAGAGGGTTTTCCCGTACGTTCATCACAGAATATTTCTAGGTCCCAATACACCCAATGCCAGATGGCTGCTAAGAAGCACAAGCCAGAAAACACAATATGTGCCCCAGCCACACCTTCGTAACTCCAAATACCCGGATTCGTTATAGTTCCTCCTGTGATACTCCAACCACCCCATGAATTGGTTATCCCTAAACGAGTCATGAAGGGTATAACGAACATACCTTGTCTCCACATTGGATCAAGGACGGGATCAGAGGGATCAAAAACGGCTAATTCGTATAGAGCCATCGAACCGGCCCAACCAGAAACTAGAGCTGTATGCATTATATGGACAGAAAGTAACCGACCGGGATCATTCAATACGACGGTATGAACACGATACCAAGGCAAACCCATGGAAATACCCCTTATTTTATCAAAGAAAAAATAGACACTATGTAACTTTATCACATTGGAAAAGACTGATTGATGCTATGGACCTCGCCTTTTCAGTGGATTATCTCAAAGCAAGAGTTAATATTTATTCCGTTCCATTGGTAATAATTTAACAATTCTGTTCGTAGGAACAAAGAGAAGCAGATCTATTCTATACTCGATAAGTACCAATACGCAATGGGGGGATTGATCCTATTTTTGTGAGCGAATGCATAGATACTTGTTCATCCTTCGAACGATCCATTTGTACGAATTTTCCTTTATTCAACCCGTCTTCTCCATGAACCTTCCAATCTATGGATAAAATACGATAAACGACAATATTATGAAGACAATAAACCCATTGTTACGTTTCCACATCAAAGTGAAATAGAGTACTTAATTTTTCTTTCATTTTATGCCTATTGGTGTTCCAAAAGTACCTTTTCGGAGTCCTGGAGAGGAAGATGCAGTTTGGGTTGACGTATAGTGCGACTTGTCAGACATATTGGGTCATATGGGATTTCCCCGTTCTCTCCCCCGATCGAGATATCCTCTGTTTCACCCAAGAAAGATTGATTAAACCATCAATAATTCAATTCGGAGCGTGAAGTGCAATGCAATTAGATCAATTTATTTGTTGGTTGGGGATCAATATTCTCAATTAGAAGAATTTATGGTTGGCTTGGACCAATAAAATGAAGTATCCAGGCTCCGTTCAAAAAATACCAAATTGGTAATCTATGTATGATTACTACTCGTATCATAAATGATCCCTATTTATACCTCTAAAACTACCAATTAATGGAATAATATGATTAGTCGAATATTTGGCGGAAGGCATGAACATGAAAACGAATTGAAAAAAAAAAAGAAGTCGGAACAAAAAGAAGCGGTACTGTGATCATTTGTCCTATATGTGCAAATAGAATTCGGGCAGATCTTTACCCGGAGTAGAGCATAAACCTAAAAGAATTGAAGAGGCCCATTTAGGAACAAGAAAATTACATCGTGATTTGGATCTCGATGAAAGAATACATCAATGAGGGGTTAGTTCGATAAGTTCAATGAATTCTTTTTTTTTTTTCGCAATTTTGATTTTTTGAACCGTATGCATCCAAAGGTGCGTGTGCGGTTCCTAAGGGATACAATTTTGTCCTAATCAACCGACTTCATCGAGAAAGATTACTTTTTTTAGGACAAGAGGTTGATAGCGAGATCTCGAATCAACTTGTTGGTCTCATGGTATATCTCAGTATAGAGGATGATACCAGGGATCTGTATTTGTTTATAAACTCTCCCGGCGGATGGGTAATACCAGGAATAGCTATTTATGATACTATGCAATTTGTGCCACCAGACATACATACAATATGCATGGGATTAGCCGCTTCAATGGGATCTTTTCTCCTAGTCGGAGGAGAAATTACCAAACGTCTAGCATTCCCTCACGCTTGGCGCCAATGAGTTTTTTTTTATTTGAGAAAAAAAAAAGAAGACTATGCCTTCGCCATATGGAATATGAATAATAAGTAATAATAGCATGGCACTTCGAGTTCGATATGAGCAAACTATTATTTTTTTTTCATAACATAACATGAGATTATATATCGAGATAGTAGTATGAAACAAAGGTTATTTACGATTTGATCTTATGTATCGGGGGTCCATTTCAGCGTCACAAACCTTTTTTTTGCTTTCACACCAGAAGCCTCTTTCCGATATTTATGTTATGAAAGAGTACGAAAATGAAAAAAAAAAAAGATCATTTTTTCCTTATTTGATCGGATCATAAAGAAACTTTGGGATTGCTGAATCACAGACGAGATAAATATATAAAGCAACGGAACCATCATAGTATTTTTTGACTCCTCCGAAAGGAAAGATGGTAAATGGATCATTCAACGATCTGGGTCTGATGGATTCTATTTGTCTCTTTCTTCGATGGAAGGGAAAAGGAAATTCCATTGCGGAGCCGTATGCAATGCATAAAAGATGCCTGTACGGTTGTTCAATTCTAATTCTATCTTTTTATTCTTGTTATTCTTTATCCCTTCCCTTCGACCGATCGTGCGAGATAGAGGAACCGTTCATTATGTTATATCATCAGGGTTATGATCCACCAACCTGCTAGTTCTTTTTATGAGGCACCCACAGGAGAATTTATCCTGGAAGCGGAAGAACTACTGAAACTCCGCGAAACCCTCACAAGGGTTTATGTACAAAGAACCGGCAAGCCTTTATGGGTTATATCCGAAGACATGGAAAGGGATGTTTTTATGTCAGCAACAGAAGCCCAAGCCCATGGCATTGTTGATGTTGTCGCGGTCGAAAATACCGGGGATTTCACATAAATTCTTGATTCCATTTCGAACCATAATTCGAATGAGCCGTGATTTGATATTTTATCTTCTTAACCTGGTAAAATATTATATGAAATGGAAGTAATTCATAATCATCCGGTTAGGATCGATCTAAACCAGCCCATTCTGTATACGATTCAGCATGCCAACTATTAAACAACTTATTAGAAACACAAGACAGCCAATCAAAAATGTCACGAAATCCCCTGCCCTTCGAGGATGTCCTCAGCGTCGAGGAACATGTACTAGGGTGTATGTGCGACTCGTTCAGATCATGATCTGGAACAAATGAGACGATTTTTCCAGTATCAATGACCAGTACCAATGAGTAGGATAGAATGGAAGAACTCCATTCCATTCACTATCTCAAAATAAAGATCTATCATATACCTCTATTGTGTATGGAATTTATGGTTTCCATTGGTGCAAATCCAATCACCTCGATTTGAGATGAAAATCAATTCCCCATTGGTAGCAAATGGTTATCCATTAAGCGGGGAAAATAGTATTTTAAAAGCAGAAAGATTATGCTTCTACTCTTGCAAGAACGGACTAACAGGGTTAGCTACCTAGCCAACCTTCATAATTAAATGCCGTCACTGTATGGATGGATCTCATTGTGAAAAGACCTATATACTGGATAATTTTATGGGTAGAGCCAAAGAGTGTGAACTGTACAAGTTACTAATAACATTGATTAAATGGGGGAAGGAGCTCCGGTGTATAGAGAGGACCTCACCGTTTAAGAAGTAATCATAGAAACGATGGAAGCCACTATTTATTTATTTCTCCATTTTTCTCTATTTATTACTACCTATTTACTAGATATTTTATATCTAATATCGGTACAATTTCTTATTCCGAGGTGAAATGCCTGGAAGAAATCAAAAATCGTGGTTGGGAAGGTCATAGTAGCAAAAGCCATTGGAATTTTTATTTTATACATCGGAAGAATCCGTTTTGTTACTAATAAACTAGGGGAGGGGAAAAGAATGACTGAAAGAAAAGAAATCAATTAGTTATTCATCAAGGTTTCATTTGATTCAATGACCAGAGTTAGGCGGGGATATATAGCTCGGAGACGTCGAACAAAAATTCGTTTATTTGCATCAACCTTTCGAGGGGCTCATTCAAGACTTACTCGAACTACTACTCAACAGAAAATGAGAGCTTTGGTTTCCAGTCATCGGGATAGATGCAGGCAAAAGAGAGATTTTCGTCGTTTGTGGATCACTCGGATAAATGCAGTAACTCGTGAAAATGGGGTATCCTATAGTTATAGTCGATTAATGCACGATCTGTACAAGAGGCAGTTGCTTCTTAATCGTAAAATACTTGCACAAATAGCTATATCAAATAGGAATTGCATTTACATGATTTCAAATGAGATTATCAAATAAGGCGACTGGAACGAATTCACCGAAATGATTTAAACGGAGTTCCCCGGAGAATGAACTCCGGGAAGGTAGAGTAGAAATGAATATGATAAATATTAGAAATGAACGAACACTTTTCAATAAAAAAAAATATTTTTTCTTCCCCATTCATTCTTTTTTTTTTTTTCTTACGACGCGACAATCAAGTATCTCGGCTTTTTCGAACAAAACCTCAATCTGAGTTTGAATTCCAATTAGAGTTTTGATTCAATTGAGAAGTAGGCCTATTTATTTCTGGTTTTAGGACCAGCAGTTCTAGGGGTCGACTCGGTTCTTTCAAATTGTTTCTCATTATTAAGAAAAGGTAACGAAGATAAAATACGAGCTTGTTTTATAGCAATAGTAATTAATCGTTGTTGTTTCAAGGTCAATCTATTCACTCGTCTAGATAATATTTTTCCTTGTTCACTAATAAATCGACTAATTAAACTCATATTTCTATAATCAATTCGATCCCCCGATCCAATTGGGGGCAAACGCCTACGAAAAGATCGCTTGGATTTACGAAAGGGTCGCTTGGATTTATCCATGATTTATTCCTTATCTCTAAAATCTTATTTCTTCATTCATTTCGGTTTCGGATCCGACCGAAATAGTAATAGTACTTGATTTGTTTATATTTTATATATCTATCTATATGTAATTTTGTCCTGTTCCTTGGAAGGGTGGAACAGACATTCTATTCTGTTCGATCTATTTCTTTATCTCCCCATGAATCGTATGCTTGTAACAATAAGGACAGAATTTTCTCAAGTCCAATCGACTAGGCGTATTGTGTCGATTCTTTTGAGTAATATATCTGGAAATGCCCCGCGATTCCTTATTTAAATCATTTCGGACACAACTGGTACATTCCAAAATAACTCTTATTCTGACATCTTTACCCTTGGCCATGAACCTCCTTTGGATTTTGGATTCCCTCCACTCTTCTATTTTCGATCTGAATCGAAGAATACGAAAAGAAGGAAAAATAAATAGAAGTTGCTAACTGATAACTCGAAATCCAATTATGAAAGATTTCGCTGCAATCAATAGAGTAATAATAAGTAATACAATTATTTCTAACTATCCATTATTTCTAATCCCAGTCAGTATTTCATTTACTATCTTGTATGCTCTTGAACAGCCTGTCCTAGACCCACATTTCTATTTCTGTTCTCCCTCTATTAATTCTATGCTGAGCCCGAGTTTCGCTGAGGTTTAATCCACTTTTCTTTCTCTTTCCTTCCTAAACAACTTAAAAAAAAAATTCAAAAGGGTGGATTAGTCACAGAGAATTTGTTGTATCTCTAATCTTCTTCACCCCTTCCCATGTCAATAACTAGAATGAAAAAAAGGGGAATGTCAACGCATCTGGGAATAAACGATTGATCTCTATCAATAGACCTGCTAAAGACCCGAACCATAGCGTAGTTAGCACAGGTGCCACGGAGAGATATGTTTTTATATCTCGCATTGAAAATCCTCCTTCTTTATTGGAATACATATATGATCAGATGTATCTGTAGCTAAAGATCACTTGTATTTGTACACGAAATCCCTAATCCCGAACTAAAATGAAAATGAATATGTACAATAATCCGGTGGATTAGATCTACTTGTCCCTAAAACAGAAAAAGATGACCCTTTCTTACTGAGCATTACCGATAAATATTCATTTTTTTATACGTTAGGTTTCATATGTATATAATTCTTTGATTATATGAAATCAAAAAGAAGAAATGGCAAGAGAAATTGTCTCTAGATATTAGGAAATAACGATGTGGAA
>NW_027519734.1:12500-15075 GCF_043159265.1 Tasmannia lanceolata | reverse complement strand
GGATCCCTACGTCGTTACATTCCATTTAGGATTAGAAATAGGCGTAATCGGACCTGCTTTTTACATATCTATCGTTATTTGGGTACCATATTCACTTCTTTGGGCTTCGATTGAATCGAGAAATAGGTTTGATTGTACATCTTTTTGATATATATATAAGGTATCCTCCGAATAATTCAAATCGAAGCAATTTGATGTCCGACTCGGGCCTATAATGACCGATCCATAGAAATACTCCAACACTCCACCTTTGTCATATATTCCATATATCACACTAGATAGATATCATATTCATGGAATACGATTCACTTTCAAGATGCCTTGATGGTGAAATGGTAGACACGCGAGACTCAAAATCTCGTGCTTAAGAGCGTGGAGGTTCGAGTCCTCTTCAAGGCATAATATTGAAAATGCTCATTGAATGAGCATTCTCAATAACAGATCTCGGATCTAATCGATATTGATATACCGAGTATCTGTTGATACGAAGTATTCCGGCGATCCCCACGATCCGAGTCCGGGCTGTTGGAATTGGAATAGGTTCGGCAGCGGATCACGAAATCTTGGCGATTTTCTCTATCTAATGAATGAGGAGTCCGTTTTGAAATCGTCCGCCCTGCACCCACCCCCCGAGTCTATGCTTCAACAGGAATCACACAAGGGTAGATTGATACAATAGAAACCTCTGGTAAAATGCCCGCCCGTCACGTCACCCAGCAGATAAAGTATATTACATAGTCCGTTTTAGGGATTGGCGACTTCCCCATTCAGTGACTTTGGCACTGGACGTTCCCAAAATGGGTACTATCGGGTCGGGTGAATTAGATAATAGACGTCTGTTGGCATTCCAGCCTTCCTTCTCCTTTCAGGGCCTATCCGAAAGAGAATCCAGTACCTCTTGGTCGGGAATATCTGAATAGGACGAACCGGCCCCCGTGGATATCTTTGCTTCGGAACAAAACAATTCGAATTAGGCTCGGTCAACTGGAATGTGTATTCTCCATATAGGAGATCTTCCAATTGAGAAGATCCATCGACCTGAGACGAAGAGAAAGGTCTATCTATTTTATTTAGTTATTCAGTTAAACCAATGATTCGTTATTGGAGCAGATAGCAAGAACCATTTCATCGGACATGCGTCTTTTTTATTTTCCAATGAATTTACATCTTTCATTAATGGAAATTGTTTGATGTAGTGAGTAATAGGCTCTGGTTGTTCGCCGTTCAAGAATTCTTGTTTAGGCAGTTCATACCATCCATACATAGTGTTTTGATCTAAGATTTCAATTCTTCCATGTTTCAGCAGTAGCATATTGTTCCATGGAGCTAAGGTCCAAAGGAATAAACAAGTGTTTCCACGACTCTACCACCCGGTCAATTCTGTTCCACTTAATCCCTCTTTCATGGCCACATATCTTTCCGGCTAAGGAATGGGAAATCTTTCTCCTGTTACATGAATCAAATGTTTCATTTCATCCGGGAAAAGCCATCTCTTTCTCAACAATGCCTTTGTCATTTGATCCAATAGCGTTCCGTTAGATAGGAACAGATTTGATAAATACTGATAACTCTCGGATGGAGTATTAGAACGGAAAGATCCATTAGATAATGAACTATTGGTTCTAAGCCATCTCTGGCGATGAATCAACAATTCGAAGTGCTTTTCTTGCGTATTCTTGATGAACCAGCGTTTATATATAGATGTAGGAGGATTTGTTTGGGAAGTAATAAGCCCCTTTGACATCTCTTCATCTGCAAAGAATTCTCGACGTGAAAACACAGAGACAAAGGGCTGATCTTTGAATAGGAAAAAGAATGGATCTGCAGGGTCCCAAATGAATTGGCTTATTCGAAAAAAGCCTTGTTCTTTGGAAGATCTATCTCGTGTCTGGTACTGCATGGTTCCACTCTGCAAGAACTCCGAATCATTCTCTTGAAGCTCATCCTCTTTATGATAAATGATCCGCTTGCCCCGAAATGACCTGGCCCAATAGGGAAATCCCAATTCATTGGGCCTTTCGATACAATCAAATAGATTGCCACAAGGGCGCCATATTCTAGGAGCCCAAACTATGTGATTGAATAAATCCTCCTCTATCTGTTGCGGGTCGAGGGCTCCTTCTCCTTCCCCTTCTTCAAACTCCGATTCGTATTTTTCGTATAGAAATCTCTGATCAACGATAGAACAAGATCCATTTTGCATCATATCTAACGGATTCCTTGGTTCGGACCGAAGAAGCAATGTCACTCGATCATTATCAAACTGACTGCAATCTTTTTCTGTCCGTGAGGATCCCACCAGAGCGCCTTCTACTTCTAATTCTAATAGGCCATGAACTAGATCAGAATCATTCTCAACGAATCCATAAGAAGTGATCCCATTTTTTTCATCGGGTCCGGGTGGAGACCAAAGATCTTGAGCGACCGATCCGGCAGAACAACTCAAAAGATAAAGAAGTATCGTTAATTTCTTCATGCTCGTTCCAAGTTCGAAGTACCATTTGTACAAATAAGAATCCCCTTCCTTACATGATTTCTTCTTCATATAGATAGATATAGGATCTATGGGGCAATT
>NW_027519733.1:10000-26854 GCF_043159265.1 Tasmannia lanceolata | reverse complement strand
AAAGCCAAACGTGTGGTAATTTATACTGATAACGATCAGAATATCAATACTCATACTAGTACTAATACTAATAATGATAGTGATCAAGCGGAAGAAGTGGCTTTGATACGTTACTCACAACAATCGGATTTCGTCGGGATCTAATCAAAGGATCCATGCGCGCTCAAAGACGTAAAACAGTGACTTGGGAAATGTTTCAAACAAATGTGCATTCCCCGCTTTTTTTGGACAGAATAGACAAAACATTTTTTTTTCTCTTTTGATATCTCTGGAATGATTAATCCACTTTTTAGGAATTGGATAGGAAAGGATCCGCAACTCAAAACCTCAGATTCTGAGGAGGAAGAGGCAAAAGAAAAAGAGAAAAAAAAGAAAGAGCAAAAGAGGAGAATGAACGGATAGCAATATCAGAAACTTGGGATACTATTATATTTGCTCAAGCAATAAGAGGTTCTATGTTAGTAACCCAATCGATTCTTAGAAAATACATCATATTGCCTTCATTGATAATAGCTAAAAATCTTGGCCGTATGTTATTATTTCAATTTCCCGAGTGGTACGAGGATTTGAAGGAGTGGAATAAAGAAATGCATGTTAAATGCACCTATAATGGTGTTCAATTATCAGAAACAGAATTTCCGAAAAACTGGTTAACAGATGGGATTCAGATAAAGATCTTATTTCCTTTCTGTCTGAAACCTTGGCGGGGATCTAAACTACAATTTCATCATAGAGATCCAATGAAAAACAAAGGAAAAATAGAAAATTTTTGTTTTTTAACGGTCTGGGGAATGGAAACTGAATTACCTTTTGGTTCTCCACGAAAAGAACCTTCTTTTTTTGAACCCATTTTTAAAGAACTCGAAAAAAAACGAGAAAAGTTCAAAAAAAATATTTTCGAGTTTTCAGAATTTTAAAAGAAAGAACAAAATGTTGTCTAAAGGTCTCAAAAGAAAAAATAAGATGGGTTATCAAAATAGTTCTATTTATAAAAAGAATAATGAAAGAGCTTACAAAAGTGAACTCAATTTTATTATTTGGGTTGAGGAAAGGCTATCAACCGAGTGAAACTGGAAAAGATTTCATAATCAGTAATAAGATTACTCACGACTCGACTATTCAAATTAGATCCATGGATTGGACAAATTATTCACTGACAGAAAAAAAAATGAAAGATCTGACTGATAGTACAACCAAAATCAAAAATCAAATAGAAAAAATAAAAAAAGACAAGAAAAAAATATTTCTAACTACAGATACAGATATAAATATTAGTCCTAACAAGACAAGTTTTGATGATGAAAGATCGGAATCACAGAAACATATTTGCAGAGATCAAAAAAAAGAAGTGCCCGATTAATACGTAAATCGCAATATTTTATAAAATATTTCATGAAAGAATATACATAGATATCTTTCTATGTGCCATTAACATTCCCAGGATTAATACACAACTTTTCCTTGAATCAACAAAAAATCTTATCGATAAATATATTTACAATAATGAAACAAATAAAGAAGGAATTGATGAAACAAATCAAAATACAACTCAGTTTATTTTGACTATCCAAAAGTCACTTTCTATTTCGAATATTCGAAATAATAATTCACAGATTTATTGTAACTTATCTTTCTTGTCCCAAGCATATGTATTTTACAAATTATCACAAAACCAAGAAGTTATTAACAAGTATCACTTGATATCTGTACTTCAATATCATGGCGCATCTCCTTTTATTAAGCATAGAATAAAGGACTATTTGGGTACACGAGGAATTTTTGATTTCAAACCAAGACATAAGAAATTTCGAATTCCAGAATGAATGAATGGAAAAACTGGTTAAAGCGTCATTATCAATACAATTTATCTCAGAATAGATGGTCTAGATTAGTATCGAAAAAATGGCGAACTAGAGTCAATCATCGTCGTACGATTGAAAATAAAGATTCCAAAAAATGGGATTCATATGAAAAAGAAAAAGACCAATTCATTTATTACGAGAAAGAAAATGATTGCGCGGTGAATTCATTGCCGAGTCAAAAAGAAAAATTTAAAAACACTACAGATATGATCTTTTATCGTGTAAATATATTAATATGAGGATAGGAAGAGCTCATATATTTATGTATCCCCGTTAAAAGTAAATGGGGGCCGAGAGATTCCCTATAATGACAACACACCTAAACCCGAATCATGTTATGTACTGGGGGATATAGCTATTAGTGATTATCTAGAAGAAGAGTCTATTATGGATACGGGTAAAAATCCGGATAGAAAATATTTTGAGTGGAGAATTCTGCATTTTTGTCTTAGAAAAAATATCGATATTGATACCTGGACCGATATGGATACTGGGACCAATATTAATAAAAATACTAAGAATGGGATTAATGATTATGAAATAATTGATAAAAAAGATCTTTTTTATTTCACGATTCATCAAGAAATCAACCCACCCAATCAAAAAAAAACTTTTTTGATTGGATGGGAATGAATGAAGAAATGCGATATCGTCCCATATCGAATCTGGAATCTTGGTTCTTCCAGAATTTGTGCGACTTTATGATACATATAAAATGAAACCATGGATCATACCATCAAATTACTTCTTTTAAATTTTCATGGAAATAAAAACATTAGTGAAAATAAAAACATTAGTGAAAATCAAAAAAAAGATCTTCGTATATCATCTAATCAAAAAGAATATCTTGAATTAGAGAACCGAAATAAAGAAAAAGAAGAAGAACAGCCGGGCCAAGGGGATATTAGATCAGATGCACGAAACCAAGAGAATCTTGAATCAGATGCACAAAAAAAAAAAAAATATGTTGAAAAGGATTACGCGGAATCAGACATTAAAAAAGGAGAAAGAAAAGAAAATACAAGAGCAACAGAGAAGCAGAACTAGAGTTCTTCCTAAAAAGATATTTGCTTTTTCAATTGAGATGGACGATTCTTTGAATCAAAGAATGATCAATAATATCAAGGTATATTGCCTCCTGCTTAGACTGATAAATCCAAGGAAATTGCTATATCCTCTATTCAAAGAGGAGAAATGCGCCTGGACGTAATGTTGATTCAGAAGGATCTCACTCTTACGGAATTGATAAAAAGGGGAATATTTATTATTGAACCAGCCCGCCTGTCTATAAAACGGGATGGACAATTTATTATGTATCAAACCATAGGCATTTCATTGGTCCATAAGAGTAAACACCAAACTAATCGAGAACGTCGAGAAAAAAAATATGTTGATGAGAATTCTTTCAATGGATCTATTGCACAACATGGAAAGATGCTTATGAATGGAGATGAAAATCATTATGATTTTCTTGTTCCTGAAAATATTCTATCTCCTAGACGTCGTAGAAAATTGAGAATTTTAATGTGTTTCAATTTCAGTAATGAGAATATTGTGGATATAAATCCAGTATTTTTCAATGAGAATAACGTAAAGAACTCTGGGCAATTTTTGGATGAGGACAAGTGTCTTGATACAGATACAAATAAATTCATTCAATTCAAATTATTTCTTTGGCCCAATTATCGATTAGAAGATTTAGCTTGTATGAATCGCTATTGGTTTGATACGAATAATGGCAGTCGTTTCAGTATGTCAAGAATATATATGTATCCACGATTCAGAATTAGTTAATGGTACATTTTATATACATCATGTATCATAGCCGATATATGAAGACAGACAGGTGTACACACACGTTGTGTTACATTACATTCTGACACATGATACTGATTCAATGACGTATCAATTGGACCTAGGAATGAATCAACAGAATCTTCTTAAACCCAAATCATTCTCTTTCGTGGGTCCAGAAATGTACCATCCCTTTCTATGTATTGTATCCGAATCAAATTACAAATTAAATTGGATTTATTAATTCAATTTAAATAGAAAAAGTTATTATATGAATAAATCCAGATTATTGTGTGTACCAGATCGAAATGACTGGCATTATCATTTTATTATTATTCCTGATCGGTAAAATCCATATTTGTGGGAACGAAAGAAAAAAAAAAGAGAGAAGAATTATTCTTTTTTATGGTAAAAAATTTATTTATCTCGGTTATTCCGCAAGAAGAAAAAGAAAAAAACAAAGGGTCTGTTGAATTTCAAGTATTCAATTTCACCAATAAGATACGGAGACTTACTGCACATTTTGAATTTCACAGAAAAGACTATTTATCTCAGAGAGGTCTGCGAAAAATTCTGGGAAAACGTCAACGGCTGCTGGCTTATTTGTCAAAAAAAAATAGAGTACGTTATAAGGAATTAATTGGTCAGTTGGATATTCGGGAGCCAAAAAATCGTTAATTTGAGGATTCATTTGAATTTTTTGGTTTATTAGATCTTGAATTTTGATGAACTTTGTTTCGTTTTCAACAATTCATGGAATAATGAATCGGGGAAGAAAGCATATGACTGTACCGGCTACAAAAAAAGACCTCATGATAGTCAATATGGGCCCTCACCACCCATCAATGCATGGTGTTCTTCGACTCATTGTTACTCTAGATGGTGAAGATGTTATTGACTGTGAACCTATATTGGGTTATTTACACAGAGGAATGGAAAAAATTGCGGAAAACCGAACAATTATACAATATCTGCCGTATGTAACACGTTGGGATTATTTAGCTACTATGTTCACAGAGGCAATAACGGTAAATGCCCCCGAACAATTGGGAAATATTCAAGTACCTAAAAGAGCCAGTTATATCAGAGTTATTATGCTGGAGCTAAGTCGTATAGCTTCTCATTTGTTATGGCTTGGGCCTTTTATGGCAGATATCGGTGCACAGACTCCTTTCTTCTATATTTTCCGAGAGAGAGAATTGCTATATGATCTATTCGAAGCTGCCACAGGTATGCGAATGATGCATAATTATTTCCGTATCGGAGGAGTAGCTGCTGATCTACCTCACGGATGGATAGATAAATGTTTGGATTTCTGCGATTATTCTTTAACAGGAGTTGTTGAATATCAAAAGCTTATTACGCGGAATCCTATTTTTTTGGAACGAGTTGAAGGAGTGGGCATTATTGGTGGAGAGGAAGCAATAAATTGGGGTTTATCGGGACCAATGCTACGAGCTTCCGGAATCCAATGGGATCTTCGTAAAGTTGATCATTATGAGTGTTACGATGAATTCGATTGGGAAGTCCAATGGCAAAAAGAAGGAGACTCATTAGCTCGTTATTTAGTACGAATCAGTGAAATGACGGAATCTATAAAAATTCTTCAACAGGCTCTGGAAGGAATTCCGGGGGGACCCTATGAGAATTTAGAAGTACGACGCTTTGATAGAGCAAAGGATTCTGAATGGAACGATTTTGAATACCGATTCATTAGTAAAAAACCTTCTCCCACCTTTGAATTGTTAAAACAAGAACTTTATGTGAGAGTAGAAGCCCCAAAAGGAGAATTAGGAATTTTTCTGATAGGAGATAATAGTGTTTTTCCCTGGAGATGGAAAATTCGTCCACCGGGTTTCATAAATTTGCAAATTATTCCTCAGCTAGTTAAAAGAATGAAATTGGCTGATATCATGACGATACTAGGTAGTATAGATATCATTATGGGAGAAGTTGATCGTTGAAATGATAATTGATACGACAGAAGTACAAGCTATCAATTCTTTTTCCAGATCGGAATCTTTAAAAGAAGGCTATGGCCTTATAGGGACGCTTGTCCCTATTTTTACTCCCGTATCGGGGATCACAATAGGGGTACTCGTGATTGTGTGGTTAGAAAGAGAAATATCCGCAGGGATACAACAACGTATTGGGCCTGAATATGCTGGTCCCTTGGGAATTCTTCAAGCTCTAGCGGATGGGACAAAACTGCTTTTCAAAGAGGATCTTCTCCCATCTAGAGGAGATATTCGTTTATTCAGTATCGGGCCATCCATAGCGGTCATATCAATTCTACTAAGTTATTCAGTAATTCCTTTTGGCTATCGCCTTGTTCTAGCCGATCTCGGTATAGGTGTTTTTTTGTGGATCGCCATTTCCAGTATTGCTCCTATTGGACTTCTTATGTCAGGATATGGATCGAATAATAAATATTTCAGGTGGTCTACGAGCTGCTGCTCAATCTATTAGTTATGAAATACCATTAACTCCATGTGTGTTATCAATATCTCTACGTGTGATTCGTTGCAACATTAACTTTTATTTCTTTCCTTTATTTCTAGGAAAGAGGTTGAATGTATTGAATAGATATCTTGATTTTTTTATTCACCATTTAGGTTGATGAACTAAACGAGATGGTTATATGAGTGAAACAAAACAGCTTATGAATTCGCAGTAAGAAGATTGATTCTCATTCCCTATGTACGAGAGGAAAGTGTAAGTAAAGATAAGCGGTGGAAACTGTTTACCCCAAGATTGGTTGATTAGTCATCATGACTTGAAGCGGGTGCAAAAGATCAACTGTATGGAGTTTCTACAATTGTTATTGTATGCATTATCATATCGGGAATCAATCAAAAATGAGTGGACGGTTAGGAACACCAAGGTACACAAAGGATTCGTCATGGAAATAATGTAAGGTATCAAAAACCAAAGGGATATTTTTGCATAAAAGGAATCATAATGAGGGCTTTAAGTTGGTAGAAATGATCAAGCAGTACTTCCCCATGATTCCGATCCAGAGTATGCTCCTATCCACTGATTAAAGAAATGACTATCGGGAACGAAGTAATCCTTTATTTTTTTTTTGAGAATCCCCTCTTCTGCGAAAGAAGAACAGGAACGAAAGAAATGGAATGCAATAGGAAAAATAAATAGTAATAGATCTTTCTTTATTCTTTCTTTCCTCCATCCCATCCGTATTAATACAGATAGGCTTCTTATCATGATTCATGAAATGAACTAATGTAGAGTGTCTAATTCTTTTTCGTAATCGAAAGATATGGGTAGAAATATCTATTGATACAACGAGTATTTTATTGAAAGATTAAGCTATTACTGAACAAAGATAAATTGTAATATTAATTATAAAATAAATTATGAGAGCAATTCGGAAGCACTTTGAATTTGTTATTATAGCAGACAGAATTCCATTGGTCTAATTAGGGACTCCCTGATGCATCTTTACTCTATTCACTCTCAAAAAATGCCGAGGTAATACTGAATCAGTCCTTAGATTTATTTGTGGCCATCGAGGAGCCGTATGAAGCTGAGGTCTCATGTACGGTTCTGAAATAGCGATGGGAACAGTGATGTTATCATCGACTATGATTATCTAACAGTTCAAGTACAATTGATATAGTTGAGGCACAGTCAAAATATGGGTTTTGGGGATGGAATCTGTGGCGTCAACCCATAGGGTTTATAGTTTTTATAATTTCTTCCCTAGCAGAATGTGAGAGATTACCTTTTGATTTACCAGAAGCAGAAGAAGAATTAGTAGCGGGTTATCAAACCGAATATTCAGGTATCAAATTTGGTTTATTTTACGTTGCTTCTTACCTAAATCTACTAGTTTCTTCATTATTTGTAACAGTTCTTTACTTGGGCGGGTGGAATCTCTCTATTCCGTACATATTCATTCCTGAACTTTTCGGAATAAATAAAACGGGGGGAGTATTTGGAACAACGATTGGTATCCTTATTACATTAGCTAAAGCTTATTTGTTCCTGTTCATTCCTATCACAACAAGATGGACTTTACCTAGGATGAGAATGGACCAACTATTAAATCTTGGATGGAAATTTCTTTTACCCATTTCTCTGGGTAATCTATTATTGACAACTTCTTCCCAACTCCTTTCACTGTAACAGTATATGATACTCTAGATTCATAACCTCCCTTAAGCAAGAGAAAGAAATATCAAATTATTCATGGATAGCCACGATATGTTCCCTATGATGACTGGGTTCATGAATTATGGTCAACAAACAGTACGAGCTGCAAGGTACATTGGTCAAAGTTTCATGATTACCTTATCCCACGCGAATCGTTTACCTATAACTATTCAATATCCTTATGAAAAATCGATCACATCAGAGCGTTTCCGTGGTCGAATCCACTTTGAATTTGATAAATGCATTGCTTGTGAAGTATGTGTTCGTGTATGTCCCATAGATCTACCCGTTGTTGATTGGAGATTGGAAACAGATATTAGAAAGAAACGGTTGCTTAATTATAGTATTGATTTTGGAATCTGTATATTTTGTGGTAACTGCGTCGAGTATTGTCCAACAAACTGTCTATCAATGACTGAAGAATATGAACTTTCCACTTATGATCGTCACGAATTGAATTATAATCAAATTGCTTTGGGTCGGTTACCAATGTCAGTAATTGGGGATTACACAATTCGAACAATTATGAATTCGACTCAAATTAAAATAACCACAGATAAACCCCTTGATTCAATAACGATTACCAATGACTAAGATTCATTTTTGATCTAAAGGAGTGAAGCTTCTTTCATTTTGGTTGGTCAGTAACTACAAATCATAACTATTGATTGGTGAGAATCGCGGCTTGATTTGGATTTAGAATATATGAATATAGTCATGATGATTTCGGAATATCAAACTCCGAACTACTCTTTCGGATACAGAAGTGGAATTAGTCCAATAACTGTATCTACCTCAATCCAGACCCCATTACGATTCAATTAGAAACGTATCATATACAAGAAAAAAACAAGGTAACCTCTTTTTTCCTGGCTGGGTCAGTAAGGTCATGAAATATTTCAACTTTTTTTTATCTCTTATTTTATACATAATGGATTTACCTGGGCCAATACATGATATTCTTTTAGTATTTTTGGGATCAGGTCTTATACTAGGGGGTCTAGGAGTGGTATTACTTACCAATCCCATTTTTTCTGCCTTTTCATTGGGATTGGTTCTTGTTTGTATATCCTTATTCCATATTCTATCTAACTCCTATTTTGTAGCTGCTGCACAGCTCCTTATTTACGTGGGAGCTGTAAATGTCTTAATCATATTTGCTGTGATGTTCATGAATGGTTCAGAATATTACAATGATTTCTATCTTTGGACCGTTGGAGATGGGGTCACTTCACTGGTTTGTACAAGTATTCTTTTTTCACTAATTACTACTATTTCAGATACGTCATGGTATGGGATTATTTGGACTACAGGATCAAACCAGATTATAGAGCAGGACCTGATAAGTAATGTTCAACAAATTGGGATTCATTTATCAACAGATTTTTATCTTCCATTTGAACTCATTTCTATAATTCTTTTAGTTGCCTTGATAGGTGCAATTGCTATGGCTCGTCAGTAATAAATACTTAGAATTAGAAATGAATTAGAAATCCAAAATAAAATTAAAATAAATTTAAAATAAAAATAAATAAGGCCTTGTTCTGTCTTCTTGTATTGTTATTACATCCATTTTGCTTCAATTCAATTTATATATTTATTGTTCATATATTAAATTAAAAAGGGTTTTGTTTTAGTTCGATCCATTACCAATACCTTCCTTTGTTCCGTACTTGTTTTATATTCGAGTCAATCAGTGAAATTGTTGTTCATATTGAAATGAATCGAGATTGATGAGGAGTTGGTCAATGATGCTCGAGCATGTACTTATTTTGAGTGCCTATTTATTTTCTATTGGTATTTATGGATTGATCACAAGTCGAAATATGGTTAGAGCACTTATGTGTCTTGAGCTTATACTGAATGCGGTTAATATGAATCTCGTAACGTTTTCTGATTTATTTGATAGTCGACAATTAAAAGGAGACATTTTCTCGATCTTTGTTATAGCTATTGCAGCCGCTGAAGCAGCTATTGGGCCAGCTATTGTTTCGTCGATCCATCGTAACAGAAAATCAACTCGTATCAATCAATCGAACTTGTTGAATAAATAGTCATAATGATATAAAAAAAGACAGATATATATAATATTATATTCACCAATTAAAATTAGCATATATGACTCGTATGACCATGTTTGCTGAAACGTAAGAAATCAAAGTATCTTGGTCCTCTTTCCTAAACAGATCCAGAGGTAAATTGATTCTAAAAAAAAATCAATTCTGGTAAACTACTGATTCATCTGGTATCTACAATATATGATTCATTTACTACCGATTTTACCAGATCGAAAATTGATAACGTTCAAAAAATTGATAGACACAATGTCACATTCAGTAAAGATTTATGATACATGTATAGGATGTACTCAATGTGTACGAGCCTGCCCCACAGATGTATTGGAAATGATACCTTGGGACGGATGTAAAGCTAAGCAAATTGCTCCTGCTCCAAGAACAGAAGACTGTGTAGGTTGTAAGAGATGTGAATCCGCTTGTCCAACAGATTTCTTGAGTGTCCGGGTTTATTTATGGCATGAGACAACTCGCAGCATGGGTCTAGCTTATTGATACGTTCCGTAAAACTCTACTTGAATCCATTTGATTCTTCTTTACCGACAAAAACCCGTACTCGAGAAAATATATTATTTCGAGCGCGGGTTTTTATGGTCAAAGTCTATCTTGTCTTTACCACGAGTTATTTTCCTTGGTTAACAATAATTGTTGTTTTTCCAATATCCGCGGGTTCATCAATTTTCTTTCTCCCTCATAGAGGAAATAAGGTGGTGAGATGGTATACTATATGCATCTGCTTGTTAGAACTCCTTCTAACGACCTATGCATTCTGTTATCATTTCCAATTGGACGATCCATTAATCCAATTGGAGGAGGATTATAAATGGATAAATATTTTGTATTTTCACTGGAGACTCGGGATCGATGGACTTTCCATCGGACCCATTTTACTGACGGGATTCATCACTACTTTAGCTACTTTAGCGGCTTGGCCAGTTACTAGAGATTCGCGATTGTTCCATTTCCTGATGTTAGCAATGTACAGCGGTCAAATAGGATCATTTTCTTCTCGAGACCTTTTACTTTTTTTCATCATGTGGGAGTTAGAATTAATTCCTGTTTACCTACTTTTATCCATGTGGGGAGGTAAGAAACGTCTGTACTCAGCTACAAAGTTCATTTTGTACACTGCGGGGGGTTCCATTTTTCTCTTAATGGGAGTTCCAGGTATGGGTTTATATGGTTCCAATGAACCAACATTAAATTTTGAAACATCAGCTAATCGATCGTATCCCGCGGCATTGGAAATAATATTCTATTTTGGCTTCTTTATTGCTTATGCTGTCAAATCACCGATTATACCCCTACATACATGGTTACCAGATACCCATGGAGAAGCACATTACAGTACATGTATGCTTCTAGCTGGAATTTTATTAAAAATGGGAGCATATGGATTGGTTCGGATCAATATGGAATTATTACCCCATGCTCATTCTATATTTTCTCCCTGGTTGATGATAGTCGGAACGATTCAAATAATCTATGCAGCTTCAACTTCTCCCGGTCAACGCAATTTAAAAAAGCGAATAGCCTATTCCTCCGTATCTCATATGGGTTTCACAATTATCGGAATTGCTTCCATAACTGATATGGGACTCAATGGAGCCATTTTACAAATCATTTCTCATGGATTTATTGGTGCTGCACTCTTTTTCTTGGCAGGAACGAGTTACGATAGAATACGTCTTGTTTATCTCGATGAAATGGGAGGAATAGCTACCCCAATGCCAAAAATATTTACCATGTTAAGTAGCTTCTCGATGGCTTCGCTTGCACTGCCAGGAATGAGTGGTTTTGTTGCAGAATTGGTAGTCTTTTTTGGAATAATTACCAGCCCAAAATACCTTTTAATGCCAAAAATACTAATTACTTTTGTAATGGCAATTGGAATGATATTAACTCCTATTTATTCATTATCTATGTTACGCCAGATGTTCTATGGATACAAACTATTCAATGTTACAAACTCCTACTTTGTGGATTCTGGACCGCGAGAACTATTTGTTTCGATCTGTATCTTTCTACCCGTAATAGGTATCGGTATTTATCCCGATTTCGTTCTCTCACTATCAGTTGAGAAGGTAGAAGCTATTCTATCTAATTACTTTCATAAATAGTTTTCATAAATAAGAAATAAAGTCAAATAATCCTGTGATTTACAAAATCGGTCGCTGTACACTGAAAAAAAAAAAATGAAGTGAATTGGAATTGTAATCAGATACATCTGGAGTTTTTGAGAACCATTTGAATTACTACTTGATTCAAATGGTTCTCAAAAACTCACACTAATTTTCGTTATATATTGGAGATTGATGTTCCCATGTATTCTTCAAGTCCCTTCTTCAATTCGCTGTTAATGTGAATGAACCATAACTATGTAGTCCTATTCCTAATAGATTGACCCCAAAATAGCATATCCAAATTATAAGAAATCCGATAGAAGCTACAATTGCCGAATTAACACCTTGCAAACTTTGATTTGTTCTAGTATGTAAATAAATCGCGAATATGGTCCAAGTAATAAATGCCCAAGTTTCCTTGGGGTCCCAATTCCAATAAGACCCCCATGCCTCATTAGCCCATACTGCTCCCGAAAGAATACCTATGGTTGAAAAGATAAACCCTAGACTAATGACACGATAACTCCAATGATCCAATCGCCGAGTCAATCGATACCTGTGATAATTTCTAAATGAAGGAAAAGAAGTGTTTTGTAAAACACTTCTTTTCTCATTCAAGTATTGGATCTCACCAAAGGAAAATGTCCCAATTAATAAATGATTGGTTTTAACAACAATATCTGTGTTTTTTCGAAATGTGATGACTAGAAAAGCTACTGATAATAACGCTCCACATAAAAGAGCTGCATAGCTCAATAACATCATACTTACGTGCATCATTAACCACTGGGATTGTAGGGCGGGTACTAATATTGCGGATTGATGCATTTCAGTTAAAAGACCTGAAGTGGCAAAGCCTTGGGTAAAAATAGCACTTGGCCCAGTTATTGCGCTTAAATTATTTTTATGGTTCCCCACTTTAGGAACCATATGAATAATGGAGAAACTCCATGAAAGGAACATTAATGATTCATATAAATCACTTAACGGGAAATGTCTCAAATAAATCCAACGAGTTATTAATAATCCTGTTATACAGAAAAAAGTAGCTATAATGCCTTTTTCTGATGAATCACATATTCCTACGATTTGATGGACTAATAAATCCATCAAATGAATCGTAATAACAATTGAAATGATCGAAAAAGATATGTGAGTTAATATATGTTCTAAAGTCGCAAATATCATAAAAAATTATTTTGTAAAAAAAAAAAGGGGGGGTGTGTGTTCCTCAA
This sequence comes from Tasmannia lanceolata, assembly GCF_043159265.1. NCBI lineage: Eukaryota > Viridiplantae > Streptophyta > Magnoliopsida > Canellales > Winteraceae > Tasmannia > Tasmannia lanceolata. Next base: position 13,589 of record NW_027519733.1, on the reverse strand, counting down.
TTATGGAATGGAAATAAGGAAAGGAATTGAATTCCTTATAAGATAGGATTTATCTTGCCCCTTTTAGGGGATGCCGCCACTCGGATTCGAACCGAGATGCTCTAGCACTGCTTCCTAAGAGCAGCGTGTCTACCGATTTCACCATGGCGGCTTGATCGAAATAATAATAGCCCATACTATGTTCAATCGTCGAGATTGATGGATTCAATCCAATCGATCTTAGGAAAGATTAGAATCGATGAATCAAAAAACTCGTTCAAATAAATATTTGAACGTTCAATAATACTTAACTTAGTATAGTGGTATGGTGTCAGTTTTAACAATCATTTTCACGGAGTATAAGTCCCCCTGGACCAGTTGGAACTAGAGGGTTATGTCCTCAGTCGAGGTATACAACTAAAAATTGTCCTTTTTTTTCTATCTCATTTTTTTTTTATGATTCATTTCTCATTTATCTCATTTCATGGATCCGACATAAAAATGAGATTTTTGTTATTGTGAAAGCGAATTGATGGGGAAAGTTACAATCCCCATCTCGCAAATTATAAAAATCTAATAGAATACCATTCTAGAATACTATAAGGAATGAAAAGTGAAACCTTTATCTTCTATCTAATGACTTCTTTTTTTTTTTTTCAAACAAAACAAAACGGAAATCAATCGTTTTTAGAACTCAATTAGACAGGCGAATTATTATTCTACATACCACAACATCCAGTTCTATCTCATATTGATGAGTTCCAAAATTCGTTAATGTAAAATGTAAATTATTCATCTTCTAAATCATCCAATTCATCGAGTCATGTCGATTCATTCAGATTATTCCGCGGCTTTATTACTTGTTTGTTGCACAAAAAAACTTTTTGAATGCCCGGTAGAAATAGATTTAGCTAAGGATAAAGCTTTTATCGCGGCCCAATATCCCTTTCTCTTCCAAATATTTTTGCGAATACGCTTTTTTGACATAGAAGTACGTTTCTTTGGAACTGCCATTTTAAAAGAAAGAGGTTTCTCATTTTTATAGTTGGATGTGAAAGACATGTATTGTATTGTTCAAAATAAATCGTTCTTTCTATCCATTATCTATATCTATTCCATAGTGGATACTTCCTTCATAACATAAAAAATACAGATATGTGCGCATCACATATAGTATAACTAGGGATGAAAAAAAAAAAAGGGTTCCAATTTATATCTCAGTCTATTTATATATCGTCATGTTACATTTAATAAATCAAATCAAAAAACTTAAGAACCCATACATTTTACCCTTACCTAATTTAAGAAAACAATAATATAAAATTTTTTCGATTAATTGATCAAACTCGAGAATGGAGTACCCATAATTTAAATTCAAATGAGATCATGTAGTTAATCTCTTAAACGATACATTACTTGATAAAGGTCATTTTAGTAATTTATTATTTCAGCTCTATGCGAAATGACGAGTATCGTAGGATTTTCCATAAAATATGTTTGTTTTATTTGACTAGAAGCCAATCAATCAGTTCCAGAATGAATTAGTCAATGACTCCAAATAAACTAACTAAAATAACTAGGTGTTATTTTATTAGGTCGAGTTATTGGTGGATCCTATAATTCATATCAGAATCAAGTACTATTTTGGTGTAATTCTTTTTCCTTATTACTATATGGATATAAATCACCGTAATAGTGGAATGATTGAAAATCTCATATTCTGTATCTCAATAAATATCTTAGTTAATCACTAGGTAGTCATTTTTAAGCAGTAACTTGGTTATTTGAACAATTGTAACTTCTTGATTTGAATTTTTCAAATATCTGGGAAAGAATCAGAATAATGAAGAATTCAAAATAATATTTGAGTTTTTATATCTTGATTTTTTTATTTATTTGATTATTGCTCTTTACAAAAAAGATAAGAGCTGGTGAATCGGAAAAATTAATAATAAGAATAAAAAAAAAAAGTTTGATTTGATTATGCAACCCATATATCAATATGCATGGATCATACCTTTCGTTCCACTTCCAGTTACTATGTCAATAGGATTGGGACTTCTGCTTGTTCCGACCGCAACAAAAAATCTTCGTCGTATGTGGGCTTTTCCCAGTGTTTCATTGCTAAGTATAGTTATGGTTTTTTCGGCCGATCTGTCTGTTCAACAAATAGATGGCAGTTCCATCTATCAATATCTATGGTCTTGGACCATCAATAATGATTTTTCCTTAGAGTTCGGACACTTGATCGACCCACTTACTTCTATTATGTCAATACTAATCACTACTGTCGGAATCATGGTTCTTATTTATAGTGACAAGTATATGTCTCATGATCAAGGATATTTGAGATTTTTTGCTTATATGAGTTTTTCCAATACTTCCATGTTGGGATTAGTTACTAGTTCCAATTTGATACAAATTTATATTTTTTGGGAACTCGTGGGAATGTGTTCGTATCTATTAATAGGTTTTTGGTTCACACGACCAATCGCAGCAAATGCCTGTCAAAAAGCATTTGTAACTAATCGTGTAGGGGATTTTGGTTTATTATTAGGAATCTTAGGTCTTTATTGGATAACAGGTAGTTTCGAATTTCGGGATTTGTTCGAAATCTTCAATAACTTGATGCATAATAATGGAGTTAATTCTTTATTTGCTACTCTGTGTGCTTCCCTATTATTCGCTGGTGCAATTGCTAAATCTGCGCAATTTCCCCTTCATGTATGGTTACCTGATGCCATGGAGGGACCCACCCCTATTTCGGCTCTTATACATGCTGCTACTATGGTAGCAGCGGGAATTTTTCTTGTCGCTCGACTTATGCCTCTTTTCACAGTTATACCTTACATAATGAATCTCATTTCTTTGATAGGTATAATAACGGTACTATTAGGAGCTACTTTGGCTCTTGCTCAAAGAGACATTAAGAGAAGCTTAGCTTATTCAACAATGTCTCAATTGGGTTATATTATGTTAGCTCCAGGGATGGGTTCTTATCGAGCTGCTTTATTCCATTTAATTTCTCATGCCTATTCGAAAGCATTATTGTTTTTGGGCACCGGATCCATTATTCATTCAATGGAACCCATTGTTGGATATTCTCCAGATAAGAGTCAGAACATGGTTCTTATGGGTGGTTTAAGAAAATATGTACCAATTACCAAAATGACTTTTTTATTAGGTACACTTTCTCTTTGTGGTATTCCACCTCTTGCTTGTTTTTGGTCCAAAGATGAAATTCTTAATGATAGTTGGTTGTATTCACCGATTTTCGCGATAATAGCTTGTGCTACGGCGGGATTAACTGCATTTTATATGTTTCGGACATATTTACTTACTTTTGAGGGGTATTTATATGCGCATTTTCAAAATTACAGTGGCACTCAAAATAGCTCGTTTTATTCAATATCTATATGGGGAAAAGAAGAATCAAAACTGGTTAACAGAAATTTGCTTTTATCAAAAATAAATAAGAATGAAAAGGTTTCTTTTTTTTCGAAGACGACATATAAAATTGATGGGAATGTACGAAATCTAATGCGATCCTCTAGTACTCATTTTGACAATAAAGATACTTCCATGTATCCTCATGAATCAGATAATACAA
>NW_027519731.1:0-12500 GCF_043159265.1 Tasmannia lanceolata | reverse complement strand
GAAGAACAGGTTGTTCCAGCTCGATACCGTCAAGAATTCTTGACTATTGCATGGGAACAGATTCATCTTCGAAGCATTTTTCCTTTCCAATATTTTTCTATTGGAGCTTCCCTCATTCCTTTTATCGAGCATAATGACGCGAATCGAGCTTTAATGAGTTCGAATATGCAGCGTCAAGCAGTTCCGCTTTCTCGGTCCGAGAAGTGCATTGTTGGAACTGGGTTGGAACGCCAAGCGGCTCTAGATTCGGGGGTTTCAGCTATAGCCGAACAAGATGGAAAGATCATTTATACTGATACTGACAAGATCGTTTTATCAGGTAATGGAGACACTACCATAAGCATTCCATTGGTTATGTATCAACGTTCCAACAAAAATACCTGTATGCATCAAAAACCTCAGGTTCCGCGGGGTAAATGCATTAAAAAGGGACAAATTTTAGCGGACGGTGCGGCTACAGTTGGTGGTGAACTCGCTTTGGGAAAAAACGTATTAGTGTCTTATATGCCATGGGAAGGCTACAATTTTGAAGACGCGGTACTCATTAGTGAACGTCTGGTATATGGAGATATTTATACTTCTTTTCACATCCGGAAATATGAAATTCAGACTCATGTGACAAGTCAAGGCCCTGAAAGAATCACTAATGAAATACCGCATTTAGAAGCCCATTTACTCCGCAATTTAGACAGAAATGGAATTGTGATGTTGGGATCTTGGATAGAAACAGGTGATATTTTAGTAGGTAAATTAACGCCTCAGACAGCAAAAGAATCATCGTATGCCCCGGAAGATAGATTATTACGAGCCATACTTGGAATTCAGGTATCCACTGCAAAGGAAACTTGTCTAAAATTACCTATAGGCGGAAAGGGTCGAGTTATTGATGTGAGATGGATCCAGAAAGGGGGGGGTTCCAGTTATAATCCAGAAATGATTCGTGTATATATTTCACAGAAGCGTGAAATCAAAGTAGGTGATAAAGTAGCTGGAAGACATGGGAATAAAGGTATCATTTCAAAAATTTTGCCTAGACAAGATATGCCTTATTTGCAAGATGGAACACCGGTGGATATGGTCTTCAACCCATTAGGAGTACCTTCGCGAATGAATGTGGGACAGATATTTGAATGCTCGCTCGGGTTAGCGGGGGACCTGCTGGACAGACATTATAGAATAGCACCCTTCGATGAGAGATATGAGCAAGAGGCTTCGAGAAAACTAGTGTTTCCTGAATTATATGAAGCCAGTAAGCAAACAGCAAATCCGTGGGTATTTGAACCCGAGTATCCGGGAAAAAGCAGAATATTTGATGGAAGAACAGGAGATCCTTTTGAACAACCTGTTATAATAGGAAAGTCCTATATCCTGAAATTAATTCATCAAGTTGATGATAAAATCCACGGACGCTCCAGTGGACATTATGCACTTGTTACACAACAACCCCTTAGAGGAAGGGCCAGGCAAGGGGGACAACGAGTAGGAGAAATGGAAGTTTGGGCTCTAGAGGGATTTGGTGTTGCTCATATTTCACAAGAGATGCTTACTTATAAATCTGATCATATTAGAGCTCGTCAGGAAGTACTTGGTACTACGATCATTGGAGGAACAATACCTAACCCCGAGGATGCTCCAGAATCTTTTCGATTACTCGTTCGAGAACTACGATCTTTGGCTCTGGAACTGAATCATTTCCTTGTATCTGAGAAGAACTTCCAGATTCATAGGAAGGAAGCTTGATCGGAATGAATCAGAATTTATATTCTATAATATGATCGACAGGTATAAACATCAACAACTTCGAATTGGATCAGTTTCTCCTCAACAAATAAGTGCTTGGGCTAACAAAATACTACCTAATGGAGAGATAGTTGGAGAGGTGACAAAACCCTATACTTTTCATTACAAAACCAATAAACCGGAAAAAGATGGATTGTTTTGTGAAAGAATTTCTGGACCTATAAAAAGTGGAATTTGTGCTTGTGGAAATTATCGAGTGATCGGAGATGAAAAAGAAGACCCGAAATTTTGTGAACAATGCGGAGTCGAATTTGTTGATTCTCGGATACGAAGATATCAAATGGGATACATCAAACTGGCATGTCCAGTGACTCATGTGTGGTATTTTAAACGTCTTCCTAGTTATATCGCGAATCTTTTAGATAAACCCCTTAAGGAATTAGAAAGCCTAGTATACTGCGATGTGTGATTTGATCGAAATTATGAGTTTACAGATTCGGAATGAGAAACTGTCATCCCATTTAATCCGATTGGGATGCCCCTGGCTCTGACATGTCTCCTGGGAGAGGAAGAAGAAGAACATGAAGCTCAGAATTATGGGTGTATTCAATACTTCCAAATAAAGGGGGAATTGATCCATGGTCGATTCCGTAACATATAAATAGGAATTGCTAGCTGTACCTCGTGAAAAAAAAAAAAGAATTCTTTCTTGGAATTAGCCACTCCATTTCTTTTAGAAATAAATTCTGTTTTCTGTTCAAGTAAACAAATATGACATGGTTACAGGAATCTATCCATCGCATATATGCTTCAAGGGACATCATAGCATAACCGTCGAGGTGAAGTAGGGACCTAAAAGATCGAATGGAACGATACATAGACAAGTAAATCCCTTATGAGTTCCAAGGTATTCCTTTAAGGGGATTCATCATTCGAGGGGACGTAGGCTACTCAACAATTTCACATTTTATTTATGTCGTAATTGAATAATGAATAAGTAATTCCGAAAATAAAATATAAAGTAAAAATGAATCAATGAAATATAGGTTGGTTCTCACTGGGAACTTGAGTAAGGAGTAGATTTTTATGGGGGTTTCTAGAACAAAATTTGAAAGTGAGACCCCCTTTATTTATTATTTATTTGGTGTAACTACTTGAGCCGGATGAGAGGAAACCTTCATGTCCGGTTTTTAAGGGGGGGATCCTATAGGAACCTATCCCAATTTTTCTTTTGCTAGGCCCATAGTTAAAAAACCGACTTTCTTACGATTACGAGGTTCATTCGAATATGAAATACAATCCCGGAAATATAGCATCCCACTTTTTTTTACTACCCAAGGCTTCGATACATTTCGAAATCGAGAAATCTCTACTGGAGCAAGTGCTATCAGAGAACAATTAGCCGATCCAGATTTGCGAATTATTACAGATCATTCATTGGTGGAATGGAAGGAATTAGGGGAAGAAAGGTACACTGGGAATGAATGGGAAGATAGAAAAGTTGGAAGAAGAAAGGATTTTTTGGTTAGACGCATGGAATTAGCTAAGCATTTTGTTCGAACAAATGTAGAACCAGAACGGATGGTTTTGTGCCTATTACCAGTTCTTCCTCCGGAGTTGAGACCAATCATTCAGATAGATGGGGGTAAACCAATGAGTTCGGATATTAATGAACTCTATCGAAGAGTTATCTATCGGAACAATACTCTTACCGATCCATTAACAACAAGTAGATCTACGCCAGGGGAATCAGTAATGTGTCAGGAGAAATTGGTACAAGAAGCCGTAGATACACTTCTTGATAATGGGATCCGCGGGCAACCAATGAGGGATGGTCATAATAAAGTTTACAAGTCGTTTTCAGATGTAATTGAAGGCAAAGAGGGAAGATTTCGTGAGACTCTACTTGGTAAACGGGTCGATTATTCGGGGCGTTCCGTCATTGTCGTGGGCCCTTCGCTTTCATTACATCGATGTGGATTACCTCGAGAAATAGCAATAGAACTTTTCCAGACATTTGTAATTCGTGGTCTAATCAGACAACATATTGCTTCCAACATAGGGATTGCAAAAAGTAAAATTCGGGAAAAAGAACCAATTGTATGGGAAATACTTCAAGAAGTTATGCAAGGGCACCCCATATTGCTGAATAGAGCACCCACCCTGCATAGATTAGGCATACAGGCGTTCCAACCTATTTTAGCGGAGGAACGTGCTATTTGTTTACATCCATTAGTTCGTAAGGGATTCAATGCAGACTTTGATGGGGATCAAATGGCTGTTCATGTACCTTTATCTTTGGAAGCTCAAGCAGAGGCTCGTTTACTTATGTTTTCTCATATGAATCTCTTGTCTCCAGCTATTGGGGATCCCATTTCCATACCAACCCAAGATATGCTTATTGGACTCTATGTATTAACCATCGGAAATCGTCGAGGTATTTGTGCAAATAGGTATAATCCATGGAATCACAGAAACTATCAAAATGAAACAGTTTACGAGTATAATAATAACTATAAGTATACGAAAGAAAAAGAACCCTATTTTTGTAGTTCCTATGATGCACTTGGAGCTTACCGGCAGAAACGAATCAATTTAGATAGTCCTTTGTGGCTCCGGTGGCGACTAGATCAACGTTTCATTGCCCCAAGAGAAGTGCCCATCGAAGTTCAATATGAATCTTTGGGTACCTATCATGAGATTTATGGGCACTATCTACTAGTAAGAAGTGTCAAAAAAGAAATCCTTTGTATATACATTCGAACCACCATTGGTCATATTTCTTTTTATCGAGAAATAGAAGAAGCCATACAGGGGTTTTGCCGAGCCTACTCATAAGGTACCTAAGCTAAGTAATTATGTGATACGATACCTTGTGAATTCGGGTCTCTACGGTTCAACCGGTATCCTAATTCCTGAATTGATACGTGAATCAAGATAGAGGAAAGGAAGTCTTCGAATCACTGACTCAAACCTATTGTCGAATCCTACTCAACAGAATATGGAGGTACTTATGGCGGAACGGGCCGATCTGGTCTTTCACAATAAAGTGATAGATGGAACTGCCATGAAACGACTTATTAGTCGATTAATAGATCACTTCGGAATGGCATATACATCACACATACTGGATCAAGTAAAGACTATGGGTTTCCAGCAAGCCACTGCTACATCCATTTCATTAGGAATTGATGATCTTTTAACAATACCTTCTAAGGGATGGCTAGTCCAAGATGCTGAACAACAAAGTTTGATTTTGGAAAAGCACCATCATTATGGGAATGTACACGCGGTAGAAAAATTACGTCAATCCATTGAGATATGGTATGCTACAAGTGAATATTTGAGACAAGAAATGCATCCTAATTTTAGGATGACGGATCCTTCTAATCCAGTCCATATAATGTCCTTTTCGGGAGCTCGGGGAAATGCATCTCAGGTACACCAATTAGTCGGTATGAGAGGATTAATGTCGGATCCCCAAGGACAAATGATTGATTTACCCATTCAAAGCAATTTACGCGAAGGACTTTCTTTAACGGAATATCTCATTTCTTGCTACGGAGCTCGCAAAGGAGTTGTGGATACTGCTGTACGAACATCAGATGCTGGATACCTCACGCGTCGACTTGTTGAAGTAGTTCAACACATTGTTGTACGTAGAACAGATTGTGGCACTATCCGAGGTATTTCCGTGAGTCCTCGAAATGGGATGACGGAAAAAATGTTGATCCAAACACTAATTGGTCGTGTATTAGCAGACGATATATATAGGGTCTACGATGCATTGCCGCTCGAAATCAAGATATTGGGGTTGGGCTTGTCAATCGATTCATAACCTTTCGAGCACAATCAATATATATTCGAACCCCCTTTATTTGCAGGAGTACATCTTGGATCTGTCGATTATGTTATGGTCGGAGTCCCACTCATGGTGACCTGGTCGAATTGGGAGAAGCAGTAGGTATCATTGCGGGTCAATCAATTGGGGAACCAGGGACTCAACTAACATTAAGAACTTTTCATACCGGTGGAGTATTCACAGGTGGTACTGCAGAACATGTACGAGCCCCCTCTAATGGAAAAATAAAATTCAATGAGGATTTGGTTCATCCCACACGTACACGTCATGGGCATCCTGCTTTTCTATGTTATATAGACCTGTATGTCACTATTGAGAGTCAGGATATTCTACATAATGTGAATATTCCACCAAAAAGTTTTCTTTTAGTTCAAAATGATCAATATGTAGAATCAGAACAAGTGATTGCCGAGATTCGCGCTGGAACATCCACTTTCAATTTTAAAGAGAGAGTTCGAAAACATATTTATTCTGACTCAGAGGGAGAAATGCACTGGAGTACCGATGTGTACCATGCACCTGAATATACATATGGTAATGTTCATCTCTTACCTAAAACAAGTCATTTATGGATATTATCGGGGGGTCCGTGCAGATCTAGTATAGTGCCTTTTTCGCTCCACAAGGATCAAGATCAAATGAACATTCATTCTCTTTCTGTCGAACAGAGAGAGAGTTCTGACCTCTCAGTGACTAATGATCGAGTGAGACACAAATTGTTTAGTTCAGATCCTTCCGGTAAAAAAGAGGGAAAGATTCTTGATTATTCAGGACCTGCTCGAATCATATCCAATGGTCGTTGGAATTTCATATATCCTGCCATTCTCCACGAGAATTCTGATTTATTGGCGAAAAGGCGAAGAAATAGATTCATCATCCCATTCCAATATGATCAAGAACGAGAGAAAGAACTAATGCCTCGTTCTGGTATCTCGATTGAAATACCCATAAATGGTATTTTACGTAGAAATAGTATTCTTGCTTATTTCGACGATCCCCGATACAGAAGAAGCAGTTCAGGAATTACTAAGTATGGGACTGTAGAAGTGGATTCAATCGTCAAAAAAGAGGATTTGATTGAGTATCGAGGAGCAAAGGAATTTAGTCCGAAATACCAAATGAAAGTAGATCGCTTTTTTTTCATTCCCGAAGAAGTGCATATCTTACCTGGCTCTTCGTCCATAATGGTACAGAACAATAGTATCATTGGAGTCGATACACGAATCACTTTAAATACAAGAAGCCGCGTAGGTGGATTAGTCCGAGTGGAGAGAAAAAAAAAAAGGATTGAACTGAAAATCTTTTCTGGAGATATCCATTTTCCTGGAGAGACAGATAAGATCTCCCGGCACAGCGGCATCTTGATACCACCAGGAACGGGAAAAAAAAATTCTAAGGAATCAAAAAAATTACAAAATTGGATCTATGTCCAACGGATCACACCTACCAAGAAAAAGTATTTTGTTTCGGTTCGATCCGTAGTCACATATGAAATAGCTGATGGTATCAATTTAGCAACGCTTTTTCCCCAGGATCTGTTGCAAGAAAGGGATAATGTGAAATTCCGAGTTGAAAATTATATCCTTTATAGAAATGGCAAACCAATTCGAGGAATTTATTACACAAGTATTCAATTAGTTCGTACTTGTTTAGTATTGAATTGGGACCAAGACCGAAATGGTTCTATAGAAAAGGTTCAGGCTTCCATTGTTGAAGTGAGGGCAAATGATCTGATTCGAGATTTCATAAGAATTGACTTAGTGAAGTCCCCTATTTCGTATATCGGAAAAAGGAATGATATGGCGGGTTCGGGATTGATCCCAGATAATGGATCAGATCACACCAATATCAATCCTTTTTATTCCAAGGCGAGGAGGATTCAATCACTTACCCAACATCAAGGAACTATTCGTACGTTGCTGAATAGAAATAAGGAATGCCAATCTTTTCTAATTTTGTCATTATCCAATTGTTCTCGAATTGGTCCATTCAATGGTTCTAAATCTCACAATGTGACAAAAGAATCAATTCAAATTAAAGAGGATCCCATGATTCCGATTAGGAATTCGTTGGGTCCCTTAGGGACTGTACCTAAAATTGCGAATTTTTATTCACCTTACTATTTAATAACTCATAATCAGATCTTGTTAAATAAATATTTGCTACTTGACAATTTAAAACAGACTTTACAAGTACTTAAATATTATTTAATGGATGAAAATGGGAGAATTTATAATCCCTATCCATGCAGGAACATCATTTTTCATCCATTCGATTTGACTTGGTGCTTTCTCCATCACGATTATTGTGAGAAGACATCCAAAATAATTGTCCTCGGACAGTTTATTTGTGAAAATGTATGTATATCCAAATATGGACCACAGATAAAATCTGGTCAAGTTCTAATTGTTCATGTTGACTCCTTAGTCATAAGATCAGCTAAGCCTCATTTGGCCACCCCAGGGGCAACCGTTCATGGTCATTATGGAGAAATCCTTTACGAAGGGGATACATTAGTTACATTTATATATGAAAAATCGAGATCGGGTGATATAACGCAAGGTCTTCCAAAAGTGGAACAAGTGTTAGAAGTGCGTTCGATTGATTCAATATCGATGAACCTAGAAAAGAGGGTTGAGGGTTGGAACGAACATATAAAAAGAATTCTTGGAATTCCGTGGGAATTCTTGATTGGTGCTGAGCTAACCATAGCGCAAAGTCGTATCTCTTTGGTTAATAAGATCCAAAGGGTTTATCGATCCCAGGGGGTGCAAATCCATAATAGGCATATAGAGATTATTGTACGTCAAATAACATCAAAAGTGTTGGTTTCAGAAGATGGAATGTCTAATGTTTTTTCACCCGGAGAACTAATAGGATTGTTTCGAGCGGAACGAACAGGGCGTGCTTTGGAAGAAGCGATCTGTTACCGAGCCATCTTATTGGGAATTACCAGGGCATCTCTGAATACTCAAAGTTTCATATCCGAAGCAAGTTTTCAAGAAACTGCTCGAGTTTTAGCAAAAGCCGCTCTACGAGGTCGTATTGATTGGTTGAAAGGCCTGAAAGAGAACGTTGTTCTGGGGGGGATGATACCTGTTGGTACCGGATTCAAGGGATTAGTGCACCGTTCAAGGCAAGACAACAACATTCCCTTGGAAATCAAAAAGAAGAATCTATTCGAGGGGGAAATTAGAGATATTTTGTTCCACCACAGAGAATTATTTGGTTCTTACATCCCAAATAATTTCCATAATACACCAGAACAATAATTTACGGGATTTCATGATTCCTAAGAGCAAATTGATTCTTTTCTTTTAACTTTAATTATATGGTATGGTCCGGTCTTTTTATTGGGTAATAAAGATAATAACGAATAGAAAGGAATTAATCACTTGGACCATGTATCAAGGGTCAATCTCCGGGAGAAGGTTCCGTCGGAACAATTATTTATTTCAGGGTACCTCGTCTCTTAAAAAAAAAAAAAAGAGAAAGTGTGGGGAAAAATGACAAGAAGATATTGGAACATTAATTTAGAAGAGATGATGGAAGCAGGAGTTCATTTTGGTCATGGTACTAGGAAATGGAATCCTAGAATGGCACCTTACATCTCTGCAAAGCGTAAAGGTATTCATATTACAAATCTTACTAGAACTGCTCGTTTTTTGTCAGAAGCCTGTGATTTAGTTTTTGATGCAGCAAGTAGGGGAAAACACTTCTTAATAGTTGGTACCAAAAATAAAGCAGCTGATTCAGTAGCATCAGCTGCAATAAAGGCTCGGTGTCATTATGTTAATAAAAAATGGCTCGGTGGTATGTCAACGAATTGGTCCACTACAGAAACGAGACTTCATAAGTTTAGGGATTTGAAAGCGGAACAAAAGGCGGGGAAACTCAACCGTCTACCGAAAAGAGATGCAGCAATGTTGAAGAGACAATTATCTCACCTGCAAACATATTTGGGTGGGATCAAATATATGACGGGCTTACCCGATATTGTAATCATCGTTGATCAGCAAGAAGAATATACGGCTCTTCGAGAATGTCTCACTTTAGGGATTCCGACGATTTGCTTAATCGATACAAATTGTAACCCGGATCTCGCAGATATTTCTATTCCAGCCAACGATGACGCTATAGCGTCAATCCGATTGATTCTTAACAAATTAGTATCCGCAATTTGTGAGGGTCGTTCTAGCTATATAAGAAATCGTTGATTAATAATAAGATAAGCCAATGACTTTTTGAACCCCATAGATTGATTTAATCGGTTACTATTTCTGAATCTCAAAAAAGAGATCAAAATCACTGGGGATATTATGTGATTACTTGGTATCCTAAATATACGATTTAAAGTAGTCGAGTCGAGAAAGAGAGGGTTGAATCAAAATAATTCTTTTTTAAGTTCTATTTCTGTCAGAGGGCAATATGAATGTTCTACCATGTTCCATCAACACACTCAAAGGGTTATACGATCTATCCGGTGTGGAAGTAGGCCAACATTTCTATTGGCAAATAGGGGGTTTCCAAGTCCATGCCCAAGTACTTATCACTTCTTGGGTCGTAATTGCTATCTTATTAGGTTCAGCCACTATAGCTGTTCGGAACCCACAAACCATTCCAACTAACAGTCAGAATTTCTTCGAATATGTACTTGAATTCATTCGAGACTTGAGCAAAACTCAGATTGGAGAAGATTATGGTCCTTGGGTTCCTTTTATTGGAACTATGTTCCTATTTATTTTTGTTTCTAACTGGTCAGGTGCTCTTTTACCTCGGAAAATCATACAGTTACCTCATGGGGAGTTAGCTGCACCCACGAATGATATAAATACTACTGTTGCTTTAGCTTTACCCACGTCAGTGGCATATTTCTATGCGGGTCTTACTAAAAAGGGATTGGGCTATTTCGGTAAATACATTCAACCAACTCCAATACTTTTACCAATTAACATCCTAGAAGATTTCACAAAACCTTTATCACTTAGTTTTCGACTTTTCGGGAATATATTGGCTGATGAATTAGTAGTTGTTGTTCTTGTTTCTTTAGTACCTTTAGTGGTTCCTATACCTGTCATGTTTCTTGGATTATTCACAAGCGGGATTCAAGCTCTTATTTTTGCGACTTTAGCCGCGGCTTATATAGGTGAATCCATGGAGGGTCATCATTGACTAGCTTCCAAAATAGTCTTGTTTTTTTTTTTTGAAAAAAAAAACAAGACTATCCCAACTCATGGGTGGCTCAAGATAATCTACTTGGGGAACATGATGGATATCTACAAATATGGTAGATACGATTTAGAGTAGGGTCAATAAAGATGTACGATATTAGGGAATTAAAAAAAAAAAAAGGAAAGAGATCGAAAAGATCTTTTTTCCTAAGATTCCCGTTTGGTCCATTTACGTCATACCTCTCCAATTGATATTCTATTTATATCAGTCAATTACGATTACGGTATTACGATTCATAATTTGAATAAGAAAGAATTGTTATGTTATCTGTTTCCGACGTATGCCTAAACAAAAAAACTATGTTCTATCAATTCAATGGTTGACAAAAATTGTCTGCAATTGGATCAATCAAATCTTGATATGGATATGGAATGGTTCGGGCTGATGAATCCATCCGTTTATATCAATGCGCAATAATGATAAAGAAAAGGAAGAGAAAAGTTTACAAACAAATAAGATTCAGAAAAAGGTAGGTTAGGGAGGTTGAGCTGGGTATATGTAATGGCTATAATTCAATCCCTGTGTATGTTTCGAAGAATGATTCTATAATCCAATTCAATATAAGATACGAATGGTTTACGTTATGGAAGAAACATATGTATATGTGATATTAGATATTCACGAGTTATATATGGACTATCCATATATATTATTTCCCATCCCACTGAAGTTAGATGGATTCCAACGGAAGGACTTCCGTTTCATCTTTGGCTGTGGATTGAATGAATAAACAGATGAAGTTAAGGATATAGAAGAGAAAGAGCGAAGAATTGAAAGAGTGGTTCGGAACAAAGAAATGGAAGAACTAGAATCGTATGACTTTACAAAGACTCCATGGATAGGAACTAAAAACGAGATATTGAAGCAGTTATGATGATTCAGTAATATCATCACTTCAATTTGGAGTTCTTAGTTACTTCGACCCGATGGATCTTAGTGATGGAATAATAAGTCATAATTCAGTGATTGTATCATTAACCATTTCTTTATTTTGGTGCGAGGAGCTTACCATGAATCCACTGATTTCTGCCGCTTCCGTTATTGCTGCTGGATTGGCCGTAGGGCTTGCTTCAATTGGACCTGGAGTTGGTCAAGGTACTGCTGCGGGCCAAGCTGTAGAAGGTATTGCGAGACAACCAGAAGCAGAGGGTAAAATACGAGGTACTTTATTGCTTAGTCTGGCTTTTATGGAAGCTTTAACAATTTACGGACTGGTCGTGGCATTAGCGCTTTTATTTGCGAATCCTTTTGTTTAATCCTATAAATGTGAAAAATACGTACTTATTTTTTTCTTATTTGATTGCCGTGAACTTGCCGCTTGCTTCTTCGAATTATATCAACACTTTACTCCTACAACCACTTATTCGTTGAGACAATACCCCACCCCAGGGAAAAGGCTGATTTGAGGATGAGGAATTAGTAGATCCACTCGCTTTCTTCCTTTCCATCCTTAATGGAACCCTTTTTTTTTTTTCACTTTTAGGAAGCGTTGTAACAAACGAGGTATTTCGCAATTGGCATGAGACCCGGGACCTCATATTAATAAGTATTTTATTGGATTGGGAACTTCAATTGAAATAATAATAAAGAATAAATGAAATTTCAAAATGAAATGAATCTATTTTATAAATAAATTCATATTTATAAATAAGTAAATAAATAAAAA